>NC_057806.1:263951992-264135440 GCF_018294505.1 Triticum aestivum | reverse complement strand
AAACCTCTCACTCGGGGGCTTAGCTGCAGCCCTGTGCTCGCCTAAGTTATAAAAATCCTACCGAGTGAAGAGCAGACCTCTCACTCGGGGGCTTAGCTGCAGTCCAAGCACTCGCCTAAGTTATAAAAATCCTACCGAGTGAAGAGCAAACCTCTCACTCGGGGGCTTAGCTGCAGTCCAAACACTCGCCTAAGTTATAAAAATCCTTCCGAGTGAAGAGCAATCCTCTCACTCGGGGACTTAGCCGCGGCCCAGTGCTCGCCTAAGTTATAGAAATCCTACCGAGTGGTAAGCCGGGCTTCCACTCGGAGGCTTAGCCGCAGCCCAGTGCTCGCCTAAGCGGACTAAAGAATAAGTCGATTGCAGTAAAGGCACCTTGCTTTGAACCTGCAAAAGACGTTTCGAGCCAAAGGCAATCATATTCAAGCACCAAATTCAAGTTTGATTCGATATCTAAAGGAACCGAGAGTGCTCAGGCGTTAAGCCTGTTAAGGTTTATCGGTTACAATTCCACTCGGCATACCGAGGCAAATTTAAAAGCGTCGAGCCAGAAGAAGTTTTTTACCCCTCCTGTGGAGGGCTGGAAGGTGCAACGAATTCATCAAGGTCAATTCCGTCGGTGATCCGAGTGGCAGCTGCAAGGAAAGTTTCCATAAAGGACCTGAAGTCGTGTTTCTTGGTGTTGGCCACCCGAAGAGCCGCTAGCTTCTCTTCTCGCGCATCTTTACAGTGGACTCGGGCCAGACACAGAGCAACATCTGCACCACACCGAGCCGAGGACTTCTTCCATTCCTGCACTCGACCAGGGATCATGTTCAAGCGGGTCATCAGCGACTCAAGGTCATTCTGAAGTGTCTCCTCAGGCCAGAGCGTCGAGTCGATGCGAGATGTGGCGGCCTTCAGCCTTGCGAGATAGTCCACGACAGCTGCAACACGAGACTCCAATCGGAAAACATCCATGGCAACTTCGTCGTTCACAGGAGAATTGACGGGGTCGAGGTTTGGCTCCAGCCGGCTGGTTTCTTCTTCAAAGTTTTGACAAAATTCTGCAAGGATGATCACTAAGTCAAGGAGATGGTCGAATGGAAAAACCACAATTGGAAATATTTGCCAAGCATAGAGGTTTACCTTCAAGCATAAGAAACAGCTTCTTGGCAAGACCACTCAGGAAGGCCTCCAGATCAGTTTTCTTCCCAGTCAATTTGCTGACTTGGTCGGTCAGGGCAACTTTATCAGTTTTCAGTCGACTGACCTCCTTGTTGGCGATCCCAAGAGCAGCTTCCAGATTGGTATTGTCTTGTTCAAGCTTGGTGACTGAAGCTAACTTCTCGTCAGCAAGCTTGATCTTCTCAGCTAGCTCAAGATCTTTCTTCTGTTGGGCTTCCCTTACCTTACCTGCAAGTTACAGCAAGATCAGATTTTGAAACAAGCAAGGGGAAAAGCAGTCGTCAGGATCTCACCAAACATACCTTCGGTCTCCTCCTTTGCCTTTGTCAGCTTCTCCTGAACCAGCTTCAGGCTCAGCTCGAGTTGAGTGTGCTTGTTTTCCAGCTCAGAGTAGCGAGCCACAAGATCACAAGAGTTCTGCGAAGAACCAATCGACTAAACGTCAAATATAATTCACTTCCGAGTGAAAAAGGGAAAAACACACGTTTCTAAGACTACAGCCGAATACAAGCATTCGACCGTAGTCTCGGGGACTACACCCAGTGGGTGCACTCAGCGTGCCCCCACTAATCCTGTTGAAGACAAAGTCGACCAGTCGACCTCAAAAAAAAAGAGAAGGGAGATGTATTCTTTAAGACTGTAATCAACTGCAAGCAGTCGACCACAGTCTCGGGGACTACACCCAGTGGGTGCACTCAGCGTGCCCCCACCGGTTTGTGAAATCCAGTCGACATAGTCGACTGACAGAAAGATTGACAGCATAAAGCCTAAGGCCGACTGCCAGCAGTCGACCTTAGCCTTGGGGACTACACCCAGCGGGTGCACTCAGCGTGCCCCCGCTAACACGGAGTTTAATCGACACACCCACTGGGTGACTACTATAAATCCCGGAAAGGAAAAGTTTTTGGTAACATATCCAACAGAGCAAACAATGGTCGACTGACCCGAACATTGCTTTGGAGGGCAGAACTGGCGTCATATGCCGCCTGGCTCGCATCCCGGATGGTCTTCAGCTGCTCCATCATGATTCCCGCCTGGCGTATTGCCTCCTTCGCCGCGCCAGCTTGGTCCTCCGGGACATGGTGCGTTGTGAAGAGGGAGGGCTGCTGAGCACTCGTCAATGGATCTGCGAAGGACACCGTGTGTCGAGTGGTGTTCCCTTCCTCCGCAGTCGGAATCTCAGGTGCCGTCACATCCTGAGGCATCTTACTGGCGGACGCTTTCCGACTCCTCCTGCGCTTCAGTGGTTCTTCATCCTCATCATCGTCAGGGAGATCGATAACAACATTGGGTGGGGCTACGGAGAAGAATCAGGATCAGAGATCGCAAGTCAGTCGACTAAGAACGGCGTTAAGAATAACAGTACCTGGCTTCGAAGTTGCTGCGTCCTCCATCTCGTGGTCATCAGTCCGGGCTGAGGTTTCAGAAGTGGCAGCACTGCAACTCCAAAGGATCAGTCGACTAACTTCAGCGTCGACCAGAGACAAAGTTTACACAAAATAAGAAGACTTAAGCAGCACGATTACCCTGATATGGTGGGGATGGACACCTTCATCTTCGACAGGAGCTTGATCGGCTTCGACGAGGCCGCCCTGGGCTGCTTTGGTGCCTTTTCAGTTGGCACCGGAGAGGTGGTCCGAGGGCGCTTGGTCGACTGAGCGGCGGTCGCAACCCCCTTACCACGTTCGGTCGAAGGGTCGTGGACAAGCTTCGACCACCTTTCCGAGCGCGGTGGTACGACCTCCTCCTCCTCTTCCTCCTCGTCTTCAACGTCATCTTCATCACCACCATCATCGTCATCATCATCATCATCCTCTGCAACGTCCGAGTCCCATTCCTCCTCGTCCTAGCTCTCGCCCCCACTCGCCTCACCCTCCTCAGTCAGAGTTTGTGCCCCATTGGGCATCGAGTACAGCTCAGTGAGGGCCTAGCAGATATCAAGACAAGGATCAGTCGACCAGTCGGCAGAGCAAACAGAAATGAATGCGACAAGAACGCAGTGGAGAGCAGAGCAAGTGTACCTTGTTTGGATCGCTGTTGTGGTCGAGTGGAGGAATCCTTCTGGCTCCGCGTGGGTTGTCCTTGTTTCCGGTAACGGCTACCATCCATCTTTCCAGAGTGACATCGTCGACTGCTTCCGGATGGACTCGAGTCTCGTCTTCAGTCCCACAGTACAACCACATGCAGTGGCTCCGGAACTGCAGGGGCTGGATGCGACGCCTAAGGAAGACCTCCAAGAGATCCGTGCCCGTCACTCCCTCCCGAACCAGCTGCACCACGCGCTCCATCAACATCTTCACGTCAGCTTTCTCCTCCGGAATCAACTTCAGAGAGGAAGGCTTGTTCACTCGGTCCATGGTAAACTGTGGGAGTCCACTCGACTGCCCCGGCGTCGACTGGTCCTGGCAGTAGAACCAAGTCGACTGCCAGCCTCTGACCGACTCGGGAAAGGTCATGGGCGGGAAGGTGCTCTTATTCCTCACCTGGATCCCCAGGACCCCACACATTTGGACGACTCGGGTTCTCTCATCACCTGGACTCGCCTTCTTCACGGTCTGAGAGCGACACGTGAATATATGCTTGAACAAACCCCAGTGCGGTCGACAGCCCAAGAAACCCTCACACATGGACACGAACGCGGCAAGATAGGCAATCGAATTTGGGGTAAAGTGGTGGAGCTGCGCTCCGAAGAAGTTCAAGAAGCCACGGAAGAAAATACTCGGAGGCAAGGAAAATCCACGATCAACATGGGTGGCCAAAAGCACACACTCACCCTCTTCTGGCTGGGGCTGCCACTCCTTCCCCGGAAGCCTCGCAGCTCCGTGAGGGATCAAGCCCTCGTTGGCCATGTCGAGGAGGTCTTTCTCTGTGATGGTCGACTGGATCCAGTCTCCTTGGACCCAGCCCTTCGGCAGGCGGGATCTGGAAGAAGACCCTCCGCGGCTGGTAGATCTCCCCTTCGCCTTCTTCGACGCCGACGCCTTCTTCGCACGTTCCAGCGCCGCCGTCTTCTCCTTGGCCATGGTTGCCGGCGAGGTGCGCGTGGGGGAGTTGTGCGGGGGCGAGAGCGAGCGCGCTGAACGGGGACGAAGGGAGCAGAGAGAGAAAGAGAGAATGCTGAGGCACAGTACAGAAATCCTCACCGGGCGCATTTATAAGGTCCCTTCCGAGTGGATGACATGTGGGCCCGGTCGATCTAATCATATCAGGAACAGTTATGCAGACGGGATACGTGGCGGATAAAGCGGCGCAGAGATCGAGGCATCTATGTCCCGTCCCATCCGAACGCCGCGGTTCGCTCCACTTCGCGCGCGTCCCCAAATTTCGCATCCCGCGGAATCCGCAAACAGCAGATCAGTCTATCAGACACGGGGTTTCCGGCGATCCGTCGCTCGGAGATCGTCGAAGCCCGAAAGATCACTCGACAAAAGAAGAGAATGGATCAAGTCGACTAAAGACAAGTTGCTCACTGTCGACGAAGAGGTTCTTTGGCCCAGAACAGCCCACGACCAGAGCGCAAAGGTTAATCAGAAACGACATCAACTCCTTCTTCACTCGAAGCCTCAATCCATTCGGGGGCTAATGATGGGGTTATGTACCTAGGGTAGGGTCATGGACCTGATCCAAGTGACTTACCCAAGGATGTCCTTAGAAGAGGTCGCCTTCCAGTCGACCAACGAGGACTCACTCGACTGGCCTGAAGGACTCGACCACGAAGACTCACTCGACCACCAGGAGGTCAAGAGGCACTCTGCACTGCAACGGCCTGTAATTAAGTAGCCTTTATGATAGTAAAGACACTTTATGTGGGGCGTTACCAGTAACGCCCCAGACATAACTCACCTTAAACCCTCTCCTACGTGGGCTGGCTGGGGTCCTGGCGCACTCTATATAAGCCACCCCCCTCCACAGGCAGAAAGGTTCGGCACCTTGTAACTCATATACTCATAATCCACTCGACCGCCTCCGGGCTCCGAGACGTAGGGCCGTTACTTCTTCCGAGAAGGGCCTGAACTCGTACATCCCTTGTGTTTACAACCTCTCCATAGCTAGGACCTTGCCTCTCCATACCTACCCCCCACTCTACTGTCAGGCTTAGAACCACGACAGCGGCGGCGCGGGGTCGCCGGCGGGAGAAGGTCCGGTGGCGGGAGCAGCACTGGGGCGCGGGCCGAACGGGCGAACGGCGGTGACGGCGCGGGCTCACGCGGGCCCGATCCGGGTCCCGCGGGTCGCGCGGTGGTGGGAGGAGAGAGAGGGTGAGGTGGCGCGCCCCGATTGGCTGTGGCCGGCGGCGAAGGTGACGTGGCGGAAGCTGATAGGTCGGAGTGAGGTGGCCGGGCGGGGTGGACATGTTCGGCCGCTGGGCGGACGTGTCCGGCGGCACAAGGAGGACGAAGGTTAGGGTTTGTACCGCGAATATTTTGGAGAGGATCACATATATATAGGTAGAGGGAGCTAGGAGAGTCCAAATGAGGTGCGGTTTTCGGCCACGCGATCGTGATCAAACGCTCTAGATGATGAAGAGGGTTTAGGTGAGTTTTGGGCCAAACTGGAAGGGTGTTGGGCTGCAATACACACGAGGCCTTTTCGGTCCCTCGGTTAACCGTTGGAGTATCAAACGAAGTCCAAATGGCATGAAACTTGACAGGCGGTCTACCGGTAGTAAACCAAGGCCGCAAGGCAAGTCTCGGTCGAATCTGGAAATTTTTAACTCCCACACAAGAAAAGAGGTAGAAAGAGACACCGGGTGACATAGGAGCGCCGGATTGCAAAACGAACAACGGGGAAAATGCTCGGATGCATGAGACGAACGTGTATGCAAATGAAATGCACATGATGACATGATATGCAATGCATGACACGCAAGCAATGACAAGGCAACAACAACGAATAACTACAGGACACCTGGCACATCGGTCTCGGGGCGTTACAACGGCAGAGGAGGGCAGCGCGGAGTAGAGGCACGGAGTGGGGTGAGGAGATCGGGCGCGGGCGCGAGAGGGACTTGCGGTCTCCGTGCGGTTCCTGTGGGTGGTTGTAACGCCCACGATGCGGCTATATCTCCCACTTGTTGGGGCACGACTTAGAGGCATAGCCGCATGGTAGGTTTGTTGCAAGAGGGGTAATCTTCACACAATCCCATGTACTGAATAAGAAAGGGATAAAGAGTCGGCTTGCAATCGCCACTTCACACAATACATAAATATATCATACATCATCCAGAATACAATCAAGGTCTGACTACGGAACCAAAATAAAGAAAGACCACCCCAAATGCTAGCTCCCCGATCGTCCCGACTGGGCTCCACTACTGATCAACAGGAAACAGAACAACACAACGAACAAGATCTTCATCGAGCTCCCACTTGAGCTGGGCTGCGTCACCTGCACTGGTATCATCGGCACCTACAACTGTTTGGAAGTTTCTGTGAGCCACGAGGACTCGGCAATCTCGCACCCGCGAGATCAAGACTATTTAAACTTATGGGTAGGGAAAGGTAATGAGGTGGAGCTGCAACACGCACTAAGCATAATATGGTGGCTAACATACGCAAATAAGAGCGAGAAGAGAAGTAATGCAACGATCGTGAACTAGAAGTGATCAAGAAGTGATCCTGAAACTACTTACGCACAAACATAACCCAACAACCGTGTTCACTTCCTGGACTCCGCCAGAAAGAGACCATCACGGCTACACACGCGGTTGATGCATTTTAATTAAGTTAAATGTCAAGTTCTCTACAACCGGACATTAACAAATTCCCATCTGCCCATAACCACAGGCACGGCTTTCGAAAGTTCAAACCCTGCAGAGGTGTCCAAACTTAGCCCATCACAAGCTCTCACGGTCAACGAAGGATATTCCTTCTCCCAGGAAGGCCCGATCAGACTCGGAATCCCGGTTACAAGACATTTCGACAATGGTAAAACAAGACCAGCAAAGCCGCCCGATGTGCCGAGAAATCCCGATAGGAGTCGCACGTATCTCGTTCTCAGGGCACACCGGATGGGCCAGACATCGGGTTGGCATAGACCCTGGTTGCCCAGGTGTTGGTGTACAAAAATAGGGGTGCATCTTTGTACCACTTTTTCCTGTGCACGGGCAGTCAGAGCCGCGCCCATGGCCACACCAAGCAGAATGAGGGAGGTGAGCCAAGGTAAGATCGAAGCCCAAGACAATCAAAGCAACGCCAAGGCCAAGACCACAAAGAGCAAAGGGACGAAGCAAGTTCCCCTGGTGAGACCCTTGCCGGGTGGCCTCAGCGGCCCTGGCAAGACTCTTGCCGAGACAGCTCGCCCCGCACCAATAAAGCGAGCCACCCTTGAGCCCACGGCCCCTAGTGCCATCATCAGCGTGGGGCTAGGGCTCGGGAAGGCACCCCTGTGGTGGCGCGTAGATCTTTGTGAAGACATATTCAAGATCAGATTAGAAGACAACGATTCTCGGCAAGATCCTTGCCAAGGAAGGCCACCAGACCCCCGGCAAGATCCTTGCCGGGGACGACAACACGCCACGGCGAGACCCTTGCCGGGCCACCCGGCAAGGCCCTCGCCAAAGACGCCGGCCAGACCACCGCCAAGCCCACGTCAACCAAGCTTCCACCGCCGTTCACATGCAGCTGCCAGCCCAACCAGCTGGGCGGGCACCTGCGTGGCAACATGCAGCTCCTAGGCCAACTCATCAAGCGCCTGCATGGCGGCATGCAGATCTTCGTCAAGGCTCCACCACCGCGCCAACTCAGCTGCCTGCCCAGTTCTAATATTTCCTTCTTCATATCAATAATTGCACCAATCGTTTTAAGGAAAGGTCTACCAAGAATAATAGGACATGAAGGATTGCAATCTATGTCAGGAACAATAAAATCTATAGGCACATAATTCCTATTTGCAACAATAAGAACATCATTAATTCTTCCCATAGGTTTCTTAACAGTGGAATCCGCAAGGTGCAAGTTTAAAGAGCAATCATCAAAATCACGGAAACCTAACAAATCACACAAACCTAACAAATCACGATATCATTTTCATCAAAATCACGGAATCATGGAAACACTAGCACCCAAATCACATAAAGCATAGCATTCATGATCTTTAATTTTAATTTTAATAGTTGGTTCCCACTCATCATAAAGTTTTCTAGGGATAGAAACTTCCAATTCAAGTTTTTCTTCATAAGATTGCATCAAGGCATCAACGATATGTTTAGTAAACGCTTTATTTTGACTATAAGCATGAGGAGAATTTAGCATGGATTGCAACAAGGAAATACAATCAATCAAAGAGAAATTTTCATAGTTAAATTCCTTGAAATCCATAATAGTGGGTTTAGCAACATCTAGGGTTTTAATTTCTTCAATCCCACTTTTATCAATTTTAGCATCAAGATCAAAAAATTCCGAATTCTTGGAATGCCTTCTAGGTAAAGGTGGATCATATTCAGTCCCATCATTATCAAGATTCATATTGCAAAACAAAGATTTAATAGGGGACACATCAATAACTTTTAGATCTTCATCTCTATTTTCATAGGAACTAGAAGAACACGTTCTTATAAAGGCATCTTTCTTAGCATGCATCGTAGCGGTTCTTTCTTTGCACTCATCAATGGAAATTCTCATGGCTTTGAGAGACTCATTGATATCATGCTTAGGTGGAATAGATCTAAGTTTCAAAGAATCAACATCAAGATAAATTCTATCAACGTTCCTAGCCAACTCATCAATCTTAAGCAATCTTTCTTCAATCAAAGCATTAAAATTCTTTTGTGAAGTAATAAATTCTTTAATACTAGATTCAAAATTAGAGGGAATCTTATTATAATTTCCATAAGAATTGTTGTAGGAATTACCATCATTATTAGAGGGATTACTAGGATAAGGCCTAGGGTTGAAATTTCCTCTATACGCGTTGTTACCAAAATTGTTCCTACCAACAAAATTCACATCCATAGATTCATTATTATTCTCAATAGAAGTAGATAAGGGCATAGATAATATAGCATGGAGCAATCAATAATTATAGATACGTTGGAGACGTGTCACCTGCCTACATGGCACCGCACGCATCCCTGGCCGAGGCACTTGTCGAAGCGAGGAGGAGCGGTGACGGACGGGACGGGCCTCGCCCCCGTCCCCGATAAAGCAAGAGGACACCTAAGCGATGCATTAAATGCACCTTGTCATGTAATACAAGGGATAACCTCGTGTCACTGTAGATCTTTCCACCTCCTGTGTGCCACTATGGCAACCCCTTCTTCCTATAAAAGGAGGCCCGAGGCAACGAGGAGGGGGATTCGGCTCTTTCGAACCACACGCTGACCACAGCTAGTTCGAGAGCTCAAGAACTCTCAAAAATACACCCACCAAAGCAGGACTAGGGTTTTACGCATCCTCGTGGCCTGAACCTGGGTAAACGATCCTTGTGCTGTCTACTAGCCCTGCTCTCCTTGCAACCCTGCGCCTCGGCAACCGTAGTAGGGATTCTTGTGATCCCATATGTGTCGTTCCACACTGACATCCTTGGCGTGCCAGGTAGGGGGCGCTGTCAGTGTCAAAACCAGCAGATCTCGGGTAGGGGGTCCCGAACTGTGCGTCTAGGCTGGATGGTAACAGGAGGCAAGGGACACGAAGTTTTACCCAGGTTCGGGCCCTCTCGATGGAGGTAAAACCCTACGTCCTGCTTGATTAATATTGATGATATGGGTAGTACAAGAGTAGATCTACCACGAGATCGAGGAGGCTAAACCCTAGAAGCTAGCCTATGGTATGATTGTTGATGTGTATGTTGTCCTACGGACTAAAACCCTCCGGTTTATATAGACACTGGATAGGGTTAGGGTTACATATAGTCGGTTACAATAGTAGGAGATCTGAATATCCGTATCGCCAAGCTTGCCTTCCACGCCAAGGAAAGTCCCTTCCGGACACGGGACGAAGTCTTCAATCTTGTATCTTCATAGTCCAGGAGTCCGGCCAAAGGATATAGTCCGGCCATACGGACACCCCCTAATCCAGGACTCCCTCAGTAGCCCCCGAACCAGGCTTCAATGACGATGAGTCCGGCGCGCAGATTGTCTTCGGCATTGCAAGGCGGGTTCTCCTCCAAATTCCATGTACCTGTTGAATAAAGTCTGGTTTCTTGTAGATGTTGCGCTCCTTGGCTTCCACGCCCAATAATGGCCGCTTCCCACGTGTCAAACGAATATGAAAAGTCTGAGTGTTTTTACATCCACACCCCTAGCCGCGTAAATGAGCTGCCCTATTTAAGGGGATGAGGATTTAGATCCAAACCACACCTTCCCCCTTCGCGAGTCTTCATCAGAGCGCATTCGACAAAGATCCATTCCACCATGGCCAGCCGTCGCGACTCCTCCTCCCACCCTTCCAACCCTAAGCCTGGATATTGGGAAAGATGCTCCATCCCGCATAGCGAGCTAGTGACGCTCCCGACCAAGGGATTTCTCCCCCCGGCCTATATGATCCCGGTTCGAGCCGGTCTTGCCGTCTATAACGGCGGAGAGCAAGAGGAGAGCGCCCCTAATCCCTCCAAAGGAGAGCAGGTGTGCCTCATCCCTTATTTAATAAGGGGGCTCGGATTTCCAATCCATCCATTTCTCCGGGGGTTGCTGGAGTTCTACGGCCTCCAGCTACATCATCTCACGCCTGCCTTAGTATTGCATATCGCGGGCTTTGTAGCCCTCTGCGAACTGTTCTTGGGTGTTGAAGCTCATTTCGGACTATGGAGGGAGCTATTTTGCCTCGTGCCCCGTTCCAAGAAGGGGTCTATGTATCAAGTGGGCGGAGCCGAAGTATGGCACATCGCCGGGACCGGCTATCTGTCCGGAACCCCAAAGAAGGCGTCTGAAGACTGGCCCTCGGAATGGTTTTACATAGAAGACGTCCCGCTACCGGATCCTGTCTGGATCGGCCTTCCTGAATTCAACAATGCTCCCTTAAAGAAGCACATAAGCTGGCGCCCACGAAGCCCTCAAAGGGAAAGTGACAGGGACGTTGTTTACCTGATGGGCTGGATAAGATTGTTAGCTCATTCCGGGCTAACCATGATCGGGGTCATGGCCGCATGCATCATGCGAGGGGTGTAGCTGCTACAGTATAGAGGCCACCCCATGTGGGATTTCAACGGGGAGGACGACACCACCCGCTACGGTCGTAAGGGGCCGGATTCGGATGCGGCTCTAATAAAGACCTTGTCCCCTTGTACAAGGGAGAAGAGGAGGATTTTCTCCGCGTTGACCCAAAGGGTGGATTTTCCATGTACAATCCTCCAAGCTGGGTGAGTGGTCACATTTTGCCCATCCGTTTTATATCCCCATTGTTAAATATTCAATCTTAGTGATTTCGACGCAGGAACTGCGCCAGGCTGTCAAAGAAATAGACAGCCCTCCTCCACAACCCAAGGACCCAGGATGGTCCCTCGACCCGGACTCGCAAGAGGATCCGAAGCTTTCGGTGGATCTGATTGATGGAGTATTCCATCAATTGAGCAAGGACAACGCCCTAATGGCCATCACGGCTGATTATCCGGGGCTAATCCCGGCCTCCCAGATACTGGAGGCCGAACCTGCGGCGACAAGCCAACGAGGGGCCGCAGGGCCCCGTGGGCAGAAAAGAGGTGCAGTCTGGACCGGGGCGTCGGCGCAAAGGTATGGCGCATCCCCTTATCCCAGGTGTTGTACCTTCAAGGCATATTAACACTTGTGCTCTCTTTAGGACAAAGAGACCTCACCGAACTATATTTGGAGAGACCGCCAATCACGCCTCCACCAGCCAGGTTCCAAAGCCTGGCTCGGAAGCAGGGCCGAACACAAGGCGCGCACCGGACGCTCCTCCAACGGAGGATGTGGACAGGTTGTCCGCCACCAACTCTGAGGTGGAGAGTGCCATGAACCACAGGCATCACCGGACAATTCTTCGCGATGCTTGTTTCTCCCAAGAGGCGTTAGATGCCTTTAAGTCGGGAGATGCGTACCTCCGTGCCGCTCAAAATGGTCTAGCCAGAGCCACGGAGCAATATGTAGAAGACATACGGGTAAGAAAATTTTGGTAATTATATATATACCAATAGCCCCCAAGACTTGAAACAATTAAAATAACTGATTTAAGGATCATTTGTAATGCAGGTTCTGACAGAAAAGAATTCCCTACTGTCCAAGGAGCTGGAAGAGTGCAAAGCCCAACTTGAGGCCGCACTAGCCACGACAGGGGAGCCTAAGGAGACCCCCTCTGGTAATATACACTTCGAAAGATAAGTATTTTGCGAAGCACGGCTTTGGTGCAAATCTGACAAATGAAATTGCAGATGGAGCCGGATTGGATCCGAAAAGGCAACACCTCCTACGCCTGCTAAAGGCTGGTGAGAGGGTGCTGTTAAAGGTGATGGGGGAGAAGAACGATCTCCAGATGCCAACACCAAGCTGGGCGTCGAGCTGAAAGATGTTCGTGCCCAGCTGTCAGACTCCGTGAAGGAGAATCAACGGCTTCGGTGCGACATATTTAGTAAGTGCTTGAACGAACCTTTTGAAAGAAAGTTTGGCGGGGAAGTCGACTAACAGAGCAATGTCTGTAGGTGTGCTGACAGGTCGTCCTGCAGAGGAGATGCCTGGTTCTACAGGTGACCTTCTTCCCGAGCTCTCGCAACTTCTTGATCGAGTTCGGCAGGCGATGCGAGGCATCGCCCAGGCCTTGTGGCCATCTGTCTCCATGACCGAAGGTCTTGGAGAGCTTGCGAAGAAGCTAAAGGGAGCACGGCGGCGCTTCCGATTGTGGAAGATATCAGCCTGCCGTCAAGGCGCTAGGGAGCCCTGGGCCATGGTGAAGACGCGGTACGCAAAGGCTGACCCCAACCATATGGCCGAGGTCGGTCCTATAGGGCCAGATGGGAAGGAGATCCCTGTAATCTTAGTATACGGCCAAGTAGAGTTGGACGCAAAGTATTCCCAGCAGGACTGTAAATTAGACAGCCTGTTAGATGGTATTGAAGAGGAATACAATCAGTCAAAATGACTATGTAATTTAATTGACATTTATAATGCCTTCTAGCCGGATTGTAGATCATTTGTCATCGCCGACCTTTTCGCTTCAGCCTCGGGACCTGACGGTCCGGAGTGTATCCGAATTCCCATGCGGTTATATAGGAACCGGGGAATGCATGGAGACCAGGCGTAGGGGTCATTAGTGCATGAACAGACAAGTGCCTGACTAGTTATGTTATATTACATGGTTAGTAAGAAACATCTTCCAGGGAGAATAGTTCCGTTAGGGGTTCCTTTCCCTGGGAGGCATGCCCTAAGGTGCATGTCCATGATGTGAAAAGAAACGCGGGAAAAACATCTGGGGGCGTATAGATAAAAATAAAAAAGATCATCTTTAGTTCACCGACCGAATATTCCCTTAAGAACGCTAGCTTTCGGCTTCACCCAGTCTGAGGTACACGTCCGGCTGACCCGGCAGTAACAATCGCTGAGGTGCTCCCTTTACCACCTAGCCAAACAATCGGGAATGTAGGGGTAAGCACAGGAGCCAGGCAACCCAGCTTGGCCAAAACTTAAGTCATATCGATGCATATAATGGTGAATAAAAGGTACATGCGGAAGTGTGACACATGTGTTGGGCATGAATCCCGTATGAATAAGCTTCTGTTTAAAGAAGCCCCCAGGTTTAATCAGCGCGGATGGCGCATCACTTTACGAGCCTTTAAGGGCTATAAGAGAGAGAGAGAGAGAGAGAGAGAGAGAGAGAGAGAGAGAGAGAGAGAAGAGAAATGCAAGACAGAAAATATATAAAAACTGGACAGAGGAAGGAGACGAACATAGAGTCCGGCGCTAGGCATAGAATCTTCGGAGACGGGCTGTGTTCCATGGGTTCGGCTCGAGTCGGTTATCCGATGCATCTCGCAGGCGGTACGCTCCACCAGTCAGGACTTGGTCAATTATGAAGGGACCTTCCCACTTGGGCTTGAGTTTGTCCTTTTTCTTGTCCGGTAGTCGTAGAACTAATTCGCCAACATTGTAATTTTTGGCCCGTACTTCTCTGCTTTGGTATCTTCGAGCCTGCTGTTGATAGGATGCGGAACGGGCTTTTGCCATGTCACGCTCCTCCTCTAATGCGTCTAAGCTATCATGCCGATCGAGCTCGGCTTATTTTTCTTCGTACATGCGCACTCGAGGTGAGTCATGAATTATGACGCAGGGCAAAACTGCCTCTGCACCATACACCATAAAGAATGGTGTGTATCCGGTGGTGCGATTCGGCGTGGTCCGCAGCCCCCAGAGTACGGAGTCGAGCTCCTCTACCCAGTGCGTGTTAGATTCCTTGAGGGACCGCACTAATCTGGGTTTAATGCCGCTCATGATAAGACCATTTGCACGTTCGACCTGGCCGTTAGTTTGTGGGTGATAGACGGAAGCATAGTCGAGCTTGATTCCCATGTTTTTGCACCAGAGTTTTACCTCATCGGCCATGAAGTTCGTGCCGTTATCAGTGATGATGCTGTGGGGAACGCCGTAACGGTGTACGACCCCGGATATAAAGTCTATCACCGGTCTGGATTCGGCCTCTTAACAGGCTTGGCTTCTATCCATTTGGTGAATTTATCCACCATGACCAGTAAGTATTTTTGCTTGTGGGTTCCGCCTTTAAGAGGTCCAACCATGTCAAGCCCCCAGACCGCGAAGGGCCAAGTAATGGGGATAGTTCGGAGGGCGGTGGGTGGCATATGGCTTTGGTTTGCAAAGAGCTGGCAACCGGTGCATCGTTGGACCAAGTCCTGAGCATCTGCCCGGGCCGTCGGCCAGTAAAAGCCTGTACGGAAGGCCTTGCTTACAAGGGACCGAGCTGCAGCGTGATGACCGCCCAGTCCGGCATGAATTTCAGCCAGGAGGTTCCGCCCCTCCTCTTCGGAGATGCACCTTTGAAGGACTCCAGTAGTGCTTTTCTTATAAAGCTCTCCCTCGTGGACTCTGTAGGCTTTGGATCGCCGCACTATGCAGCGTGCCTCATTTTGGTCCTCGGGGAGTTCCTGCCTAGTGAGGTAGGCGAGGAATGGTTCTGTCCACGGGGCGATGACGGCCATTATTACATGGGCTGAAGGTGTTATTTCATTGGCAGAGCCTCCGATTGTGTCAGAATGTTCGGTGTCGGGCAGTGCGGTTGGGTCCGGGGGTTTTTTGTTCGGCTCCCCTTCCCATTCTACGGATGGCTTGAACAGACTTTCCAAGAAGATGTTGGGGGGGACTACATCGCGTTTTGCGCCGATGCGTGCCAGGACATCTGCCGCCTGATTATTTTCCCGGGCTATATGGTGAAATTCAAGCCCCTCGAACCGAGCAGACATTTTTAGGACGGCGTTGCGGTAAGCTGCCATTTTTGGATCCTTGGCATCAAAGTCTCCATTTATTTGGCATATTGCGAGGTTCGAGTCCCCGCGCACCTCTAGGCATTGAATGCCCATGGATACTGCCATCCGGAGACCATGTAAAAGGGCCTCATATTCGGCTGCGTTGTTGGAGTCCGTGTACATAATCTGGAGTACGTATTGAACTTTGTCTCCTATGGGGGACGTCAAAACGACGCCAGCCCCCAGTCCGGCCAACATCTTGGAGCTGTCGAAATGCATGATCCAATTTGAATATGTGCCGTACTCTTTAGGGAGTTCGGCCTCCGTCCATTCTGCGACGAAGTCGGCCAAGACTTGCGACTTGATGGCTCGCCGTGGCTTATAAGTTATGTCGAACGGGAGGAGCTCAGTGGCCCATTTTGCAATCTGGCCCATTGCGTCACGATTATTTATAATATCGTTAAGTGGTACTTCCGAGGCTACTGTTATTGAACACTCTTGAAAGTAGTGTCGTAGCTTCCGGGATGCCACGAATACCGGGTACGCGATCTTTTGATAATGCGGGTACCGTGATTTGCAAGGAGTGAGGACAGTGGACACATAATAGACCGGCTTTTGAAGGGGGAATCTGTGTCCGTCCGCTTCTCGTTCGACGACGAGCACTGCTCTTACAACCTGATATGTTGCTACAATGTATAATAGCATTGGTTCGCCAATATTTGGCGCGGCCAGGACTGGGTTAGTTGCCAGTATGGATTCTATTTCCTCGAGTCCGGCCGTGGCTGCATCCGTCCATTCGAAGTGTTCGGTGCGCCGAAGGAGGCGGTAAAGGGGCAGGGCCTTTTCTCCCAACCGGGAGATAAAGCGGCTTAGAGCCGCCACGCATCCGGTTAACTTTTGTATTTGTTTGAGGTCCTTTGGGATATCCAGTTGTGACAGAGCTCGGATCTTGGCTGGATTTGCTTCGATTCCTCTACCGGATACAATGAAGCCCAAGAGCTTTCCGGCTGGAATGCCGAAAACGCATTTTTCCGGGTTGAGCTTGATGTCGTATGTTCGGAGGTTATCAATTGTGAGCCTCAAGTCGTCTACTAGAGATTCGACATGTCTTGTTTTGACGACCACGTCATCTACATATGCCTCCACTGTTTTGCCGATCTGGCTTGCCAGACATGTCTGAATCATGCACTGATATGTTGCGCCGGCGTTTTTGAGCCCGAAGGGCATTGTGTTGAAGCAGAATGGGCCGTATGGTGTGATAAATGTTGTTGCGGCTTGGTCTGATTCTGCTATCTTGATTTGATGGTAGCCGGAATATGCGTCGAGGAAACACAACGAATCGTGTCCTGCGGTAGTGTCGATAATTTGATCGATGCGGGGGAAGGGGAAGGGATCCTTTGAGCAGGCCTTGTTAAGGTCTTTAAAATCAACGCACAGGCGCCAGGATTTGTCCTTCTTTGGTACCATCACCAGGTTTGCTAGCCAGCCCGGATGTTTTATATCTCTGATGAATCCGGCCTCCAATAGCTTTGCTAGCTCCTCTCCCATAGCCTGTCTCTTAGGTTCGGAAAAAACGCCGAAGAGCCTGTTTGACAGGTTTGAATCCTGTTTGGATATTTAAGCTGTGCTCGGCCAGCCTGCGTGGGATTCCTGGCATGTCCGAAGGGTGCCAGGCGAAAATGTCCCAGTTCTCTCGTAGGAACTCTCGCAGTGCGGCGTCTACATCAGGGTTTAACTGTGCCCCGATGGAAGCTGTTTTATTTGGGTCCGTTGGATGGACTTGGAATTTGACTATTTCGTCCACCGGTTTAAAGGAGGTGGACTTGGATCTTTTGTCGAGTACCACATCGTCCCTATTCACCGTAGAGCGCAGCGCAGTCAGTTCCTCAGCTGCTAGGGCTTCGGATAGTGCCTCGAGGGCCAGTGCGGCTGTCTTGTTTTCGGTGCAGAGTGCTATGTCCGGATCACTAGCGAGAGTGATGATCCCGTTAGGCCCGGGCATCTTGAGCTTCATGTACCCGTAATGGGGTATTGCTTGGAAGATTGTAAACGCCTCCCGCCCCAGCAGAGCGTGTCGGCGTTCTGGGAACGGGGGTCCCCAGACTTGCCTGCCTGCGGCCTGCGGCGTGGCTCAAAAGGGGGCCCAACACGGCCCATCTTCATCAACACAGACTCAAGACCCTCGTGAGGGGCCAAGCCTCGCGGGGCGGACGACACGGAGCTTCCTCAGGCACGGCCTCATCAGGCTGGCTCACGAGGAGGCGGAGAGATCAAGGCAGGGTACCTCACGATGTGCCCGTGACGCAAGCCATGACGACCAAGGGCGCCAGGCGGGCGCCAGCCCGCGCAGTGTCCTCCTTTCCTCTTTGGTGCAAAGGGAGCAAGCGTAGGCGGGAGCATCAAGCAAAGGCGCCCGTTTCGGTGCAATGAGACCAAGACCAGTCCAACGGCAGGGAGGAGGTCATTGTGGAGCCCAAGCCAGCGTGACCACCAGAGTCTTTGGCAGGCGAGGACCAACTTTAGTCAGGATAAGTGTACCAGATGTTCCCCTTCAAAATGGCAAATTGTTGGCGCCCTTCCCGCTCAATATTTGGGAAGAGGCCCAGGGCATTGCCTATAAATAGGACTAGCCACCCCCAGGGTAGGGGGATCGAGGGTCGGCCAACCCTGAAACTAGCTGAGACCGAAATCGGAGAGAGAATCGAGAAGAGAGAGAGAGAGAAGGGTGACTAAACTCCTCCTAGCAGTTCATCCCCCCAGCCAAGAACAGACCCTCGCGAGGCTGTTCTTCCTTGTATTGTTCATCATCATCAGCCCAAGAGGCAATCCACCACACCACACACTAGAGTAGGGTATTACACCACAACGGTGGCCCGAACCAGTATAAACCCTGTGTCTCTTGTGTAGTTCTTTCCATAGCTTAGATCTTAGCAAGGCGGAGGGGTGCAGGTAGGTAGAAGGCGAAATCTCTGCGCGCACCCCAGTGTTTGAACCTCAAGGGTCTGCCGGAACCCGAAATCCGACATTTGGCGCGCCAGGTAGGGGTGCACCGGAGTCCACCTTCTACCGCTTCGTGTCCCGTCGCGTCGCCATCACCATGTCCGGCGACCAGGCGGGCAACCCAGATCCATGGGCGGAGTGGCCCACCCACGCAGAGCCGCTCGCCTCGGGCGACCCCGTGCCCCAGGCAGCTCGCGGTCCACAGGGCGCCGCGGGCCGCGAGCGACGTGGACAGGCTTCGACAGCTCTCACACCGCGGCAGGCGCGGTCGGAAGCAAGGGCCTCCAATCACGCCGCAACCACGACACCGTACACCCGCCGGGAGCAGGCGAACTCGAGGGCCGCGCTCACGGTGGCCCGAGAGCTGCTGTAGTGCAGGCTGCTGGAGGGCGGCCGCGATGTGCTGTTGGAGCAGGTGGCAGTGCTCCTGGGCTTCGTCGCCTCGGGGGCTCACCCCTTCTGCACCCAACTCCCATCTCAAGCCCAGGGCGGCCCGCGCGGGGGCTCCGCGCGCGCCCGCGGGCTCCAAGGCTACTCCAACGCCAGCGAAGCTGTCAGCACTGGACCGGCGGTGGCGCTGCCCCCGCTCCCGGTCCGCGAAGAAGAAGGACTCGACGCGACCAGCGGCCCCAGTGGACAGCCGCGCTACCACCCCACAGTGGGCGCGTCAGGCAGGACCACGTGGCACACGGAGCACTACGGCGTGGCCTTCGGGATGACGGCGCCAGAAGAATACGTTCCCCTCATGATGGGCCAAGGACACCCTCATGAGGGCGAACAAGGCTCGCTCCTCAGCCCAAGCTGGGGGGACGAGGCGCCAGAAGCTGAGCCCTTCCAGGAGCCCCGGGACGGTCCCACTGGCCACGCTGGAGGCAACGATTATCGGGTACCGCTAATTCCTCAGGAGCAGGCATACGCTAATCATGAATCGCAGGAGGTGCAGGTCGCCACAGCGAGCAACTGCCCCGCTCCCACAGTCTCCTACCCCTCGGGAGGAGGGCGCAGGGGCTGCAGGAGAGGGGCCGAGATCCGACATCACCACCGCGACATTTGGAGCAAGGTGTTCTCATGAGGTAGGC
The DNA here is from genome assembly GCF_018294505.1 of Triticum aestivum. Classification (NCBI taxonomy): domain Eukaryota; kingdom Viridiplantae; phylum Streptophyta; class Magnoliopsida; order Poales; family Poaceae; genus Triticum; species Triticum aestivum. The sequence goes on along the minus strand of NC_057806.1, from coordinate 264,115,836 downwards.
CCTCTGCTGGGGAGGTGCCTCAAGGCCTGCCCCTGGCGGAGGACCCGTGGTCGTCGGGGGAACCGCTGGCGACCGCTCTACCCATCGGCGGCGTCCTGGTTTCCGATCGTCGTTGATGGCACTAGAGTGTGGCGCAAGGCGGGGGCCTCGTCTGGCGATATGAAGCAAGGCCGGTACCTGTGAAGAAGGCCCAGTGCCTGTGAAGCTCACCGCCCCGTGACACTCTCACGTAATAATGAGTGGGGTTGTACACGCCCCGGAGTCTCAGGGGTGCCGGTCTCAGGCCCTGGGGCTCCCTCCCATGCCCAGTGGCAGCACTTAGCTCCGCGCTGGTGAGAAGACGTCCAAGACTAGATTAGGTGCCGGACGCGGGCTTTTGTCTGCTTTCATTGCTTTTCCCTTTGGTTGTTACTTTCCCCCGCTGGATTCAAGTTGGATTTGAGTTTGAGATTTGCGTGTGTTCGGGGAAGGGGTGCTTAGTCTCGTTCGAGCAATTTCTCGCGTTTTGCTTACCACTTCGCCTCAGCTGCCTCCCCTCGTGAGCCCCTCGCGAGCCGGGTCAAGCCTAGCTTGCGCGCAGCCCAGACTGCCGCTGCCGCGTCCTCTCAGGAGGGTTTTTTACTGCAGATCCTACGGATTCGATTAGGGAACACTCGGGACACCACAGCCTCCCACAGGCTACCTCAGGGCCCTCACGGGACAAAGGTAAACTAGCCGACCAGCACGTCGCTTAAGCCAACCACTTGGCGCGGGCGAATGGGCAATGTAGCGTCTACTAATACGATGAACACAAGTTTTTACATGAGGGGCTCCCCCTCCAAAATGCTCTCACAGCCATCAGGCCAAAACCTGAGTTCTATTCATGCAGGGTAAGGAAGCAGGAATGATGCACAATCAGTCGGATAAATCCCCCAATGCGTCCTCAGGAGCACCACCCGAACCGTTGCTGGCGTTGCTAAACTCGACATCGCTATCCGCGTCGTCGCCAGCGGCGTCAGGGCCGTTCACCACACCGCCCTTGTCGACAGCCACGATCACGCTGTCGTTGTCTGAAGCGAAGGCCCTGACAAGAGCATCCACATTGTCTTCCACCCAGTGCACCAGGTCGTCTCGGACGGCCTGGGGGACTGGGGCGATGGCGGCGTCGAAATCGAAGTGGGGATCCATGTTCCGGAGATGGCTGAAGACGTGAGAAAAGGCGCGCCCGAGCAGGGCGCGACTCCTCTCCTCCACCAGCCTGTCAGCCCTGACCGACCGCGCCTCCAGCTGCGTCACCACGTCGGTGAAGAACTGAAGGTTGCCGGCATAGTTGACTGCGTGTGGCTTGCCAATAGCCGCCTCGCAGATGTTGCCCAAGGCTGTGTTGGCTCTCTCCCGGAGCGTGGTGAGCATGGGGCCGTGCTCATGCTCCAGGATCTGCCATTGACGTATCTCGTTCGCATTCTGGCGCGCGACGACCTCAGCCTCCTCCACCCGCTGGCGAAGAAGGAGCACCTCGGCCTGGGAGGTGGTTGACTCCCCTTGCGCCACCTCAAGGGCGGCCCGGAAAGCATCGGCCCGCCGCGTTGCTTCCTCCAGCTTGGCCCTCAAGGCAGCAGTCCTGCCTTCAGCCTCGGCCCGGATCAACCCCAGCTTCTCCTCGAACTCGTGCTCGAGGTTCAAACACGCCATCGCCACCCGACGTCCGACCTCCTCCAGGACACGGGCTTCCTGTGCAGCGACATCGTCCTCCGCCTGCGTCACCAAGCGCTCCCTCGTCTCCAAACGCTCGTACTCGCGGGTACGTTCGGCGGCTTCCAGCGTCAGCGCCTCCTCACGCTTCTGGAGCTCTACTGAGTCGCCAGAGGCCACCTTCATCGACGCGAGGGCTGCCTCGCGCAACTCCACTTGCACCTCCAGTGAGTGGCACCAGGCCAGGAGCTCCCGAGCCCGCTCCTCCGCCGCCTCACGCCGCCGGTCAGCTTCCCGGGCCTCCTCAGCGGCCCAAGATCGAACCTCCCGAGAGGCCACCAGCGACGCCTCGGCCTCTGCATCGTCAAGATCGTGCTGACGGCGCGCAAGGGCGATGGCGCCCTCCAGCTCGCGCCTCTCTGCAGCCAGGCGCAGGCCCTCGGCCTCAAGGCGCGCGTCTTCATCAGCACGCTCCTCACCAAGCAGGCTCACGCGTCAGCCGCCCTTTGAAGGAATCCTTGGCGCAGAGCGCGATGCTCCCGGGCGCGCTCGAGCATGTCTTCCACACCATCATCTGCCCCAAGCAAGCGCCGGGGGCCACGAATCAACACTCCCCCTCCGGGCAGGGGGCTGGCACCCTCGCGACGGCCGGGCACACCACGCCAGAAGCCCGGCCTGGAGCCAGCCCGTCCCCAGATGAAGAGCGCAGGGAGCGCCTCAGCCAATCGTAGTCCACGACCAGGCGAGAAGCCCACGGCAGGCTGGCTATGCCACGAGAAGGCCCGCGAAGGAGGATCACGAGGTGCGCAGGGCCACGATGCGCCTCGGGACGGTTCGCCTCTCCGATCGCCCTCACCACAAGGGCTCTGCTGCTCGGAGCGCTTGAGGATGGTGGAGGGGGCGAAGCCAAGGGGGACGGCACCTCAGTCGGCTCCGCGAGCTCGGCAGGAAGGGGCCTGCGGAGCAAGGATCAGTAAAAGCAACAGAAGGATCGGGAGCTGGGAAAGGAGAAGGCTTACTCATCAGTGGTGAAGTACTTCCTACGCTTCAGCAGGCGACAAGGGTAATCGTCGCCCAGGGCCTCCCTTCTCTTCCGGAGGGCCTCAAAGTCCACATGGAAGCGGCCCAAGAGTTGAGCGCAGGGATCAACCTGCAACGAAGATGGAGCGTCAAGGCGATCTGCCTCAGGGGCGCCTGCCTGATGCGCGCTGCCAATCGCCTCGCCAAGAGAAGCAGCTGGAGTATCAGGGGCCTCAGTCGCAGGCGCTGAGGGCAGCTGCTTGTCACCCTCAACCTCAGCGGCATGGGCCCCAAGAGCTGCTCCCTCATGAGCATCGCCCGGCGCTGTCACCCCGCTGGGAGCCCCCTCGGCCTCTGTCCCCTCATGCCTCCCTGCTCCGCCACTTGAGGAAGAGTCACCTTGGCTGACTGGAAGGGCAGTCACCATCACTGGGTTCTCGCGAGACCCCTGGAGGCCGGTGGGGCGCGACCCCCACTCATCAAAGATAGGCATCTGCTTCACAAAATCGCCCCTGTTCTGGCAGAGGTACAGCAAGGCCCCTCCCTGCTGGATGCTGCCAGGGTTGGGGTCCCCAGTCAGGATCAAGAGCGTTGTCCTCAACACTTCGGGCATCAGGTCCTCTTCCTGGAGCCTCATAAGATCATCACACCCGCTGAAGGCCCACATCCGGTGGGAGTGGCGTTGGAGAGGAGCAACATGGCGTAGCAGGAACTCCTTCACCACCTTAGGCGCTGTCACGCCAAGCAACCTCAAGAACGCGAAGCGGTGCCAGACGAAGACGAGCCGGGGGCTCTCAAGCGTCTCCTGGCCCCAGCCTGAATTGGGGACAGCAGGCGAAGTTGGCTCCGATAGCAGGGGGCTGGGCACCCCCACATCCACATACAGCCACCGCTCGCGGAACCCAGCCGTGGGCAGAGGGAGCCTGAAGTCAATCCCTGAGGCCGCTGTCTTAAACATGGCAACGAAGATCATGCACGCCCAGCAGTGGGTAGGGTCGACAAGGCGCAGAGAGAAGAAGTGGCGCAGCAAGGCAACCGAAGGAAGGATGCCCATCATTGCCTTGCAAACAAAGGCGAAGACCGAAAGGAGGGTGATGGATTCAGGACCCAGATGCATCATGTGGATCTGATAGTGGGAAAGCACGACATTGAAGAAATCAGAAAAGGGGGAACCAGACCCGCCCACAGGGCGTCGGCAAAATACGGGACCTCAGTGACTATCCTGTCGATGGAGAAGTGGGATGCGGGCCAGGCCGTCGTCCTCCCGCATTCGTTGAAGATAGTGGCCAGAGCCGAGCTGACCTTGCCCAAGCCCTCGGCGAGGGCCGCCAACGGCGGCGAGCAAGGCGGAGGCATGGGTTTCTTCCCTCTTCCCTTCTTCGTCGGAGCCATGGCGATGGGAAGAGGGGGAAGGTTCGAGATTGGGTTGAAAACAGAAGCTGGAGTTCGAGAGGAGGAAGGACAGAGGGTGCTCGAGCAACAGAAAGGGGAGCGGCTGTGTACGACTACGAGTCCGCCTAGCATGGCGCAAAATAAGAGGGCGTGGGGGAACAGTGCCGCCCACGCCCAATCAACCGCCACGCGGCACCCAAGGCCGCAGGCTGTTAGGGCCCGCGGCGCTTCGCCCTTGCCCTTTCGCCTCCCTGCACGGCCAAGTCCGGGCGCGCCTTGGGCCCGGGGGCTACTGTCGGCGTTTTGGGAACGGGGGTCCCCAGACTTGCCTGCGTGCGGCCTGCAGCGTGGCTCAAAAGGGGGCCCAGCACGGCCCATCTTCATCAACACAGACTCAAGACCCTCGCGAGGGGCCAAGCCTCGCGGGACGGACGACACGGAGCTTCCTCAGGCACGGCCTCATTAAGCTGGCTCGCGAGGAGGCGGAGATATCAAGGCGGGGTACCTCACGAGGTGCCCGTGACGCAAGCCATGACAACCAAGGGCGCCAGGCGGGCGCCAGCCCGCGCAGTGTCCTCCTTTCCTCTTTGGTGCAAAGGGAGCAAGCGCAGGCGGGAGCATCAAGCAAAGGCGCCCGTTTCGGTGCAACGAGACCAAGACCAGTCCAACGGCAGGGAGGAGGTCATTGTGGAGCCCAAGCCAGCGTCACCACCAGAGTCTTTGGCAGGCAGGACCAACTTTAGTTAGGATAAGTGTACCAGATGTTCCCCTTCAAAATGGCCAATTGTTGGTGCCCTTCCCGCTCAATATTTGGGAAGAGGCCCAGGGCCATTGCCTATAAATAGGACTAGCCACCCCCAGGGTAGGGGGATCGAGGATCGGCCAACCCTGAAACTAGCTGAGACCGAAATCGGAGAGAGAATGAAGAAGAGAGAGAGAGAGAGAGAGAGAGAGAGAGAGAGAAGGGTGACTGAACTCCTCCTAGCAGTTCATCCCCCCAGCCAAGAACAGACCCTTGCGAGGCTGTTCTTCCTTGTATTGTTCATCATCATCAGCCCAAGAGGCAATCCACCACACCACACACTGGAGTAGGGCATTACACCACAACGGTGGCCCGAACCAGTATAAACCATGTGTCTCTTGTGTAGTTCTTTCCATAGCTTAGATCTTAGCGAGGCGGAGGGGTGCAGGTAGGTAGAAGGCGAAATCTCCGCGCGCACCCCAGTGTTCGAACCTCAAGGGTCTGCCGGAACCCGAAATCCGACAGAGCGTGATAACCGCTGCTGAACGGAGCCACATGGAACGTGATCTCTTCGGACCTGTAATTATCCGGCGTGACGAACACCACATCTAGTGTGATTTTTCCTGTACAGCGCGCTTCTCAACTGGGGATTATTCCTCTAAAGGTTGTGCTGCTTCGCTCGATGTGGTTCTAGTCTATTTCCATTTTTTGAAGGGTTTCCTCGTAAATGAGGTTCAATCCGCTGCCGCCGTCCATGAGTACCTTGGTAAGACGAAAGTCGTCCACTATTGGACTGAGGACCAATGCGGCTGGTGCTCGGGCTGTTCGGAATTTAGGCTCATCACTGGCGTTAAAGGTGATAGCCGTGTCACTCCATGGGTTTATTGTTGCTACTTGGTAGACTTCGGCAAGGCTGCGGAGTGTCCTTTTTCGCATATTATTTGATGCAAAAGTCTCAAAGACTGTTAATACTGTATTGGTGTCTCTGGGGTGGCTTTCTGTGGCCTCCGGAATTAGGAGATTTTCGCCAATTTTGGCCACCTGCCAGAGTATCCAACATGCTCTAAGGCTATGAGTTGGTGTGGCACCCTCTGTACTGTGAATTTTATAGGGTCCGTTAAGCCATCCTTCCAGTACGGTTCCATGCCCTGTAGAGGGTTGTTGCTTTTTGGTGTTAGACCCGGGTGTCTGGTTATGATGCACCCTTTTATTTCGGACTGGGTTTGTATTTAGGTCCGGATTGTCTCAAAATTTTATTTTGGTTTTCCAGGCGCTTTCCATCACACAGTACTTTCGTACAATGGACGCCAAGTCAGCGAAGCGTGTAATATCACGGCGACTTATGGCGTTGAGTATTCCCTTGTCCGTGCAATTACTGCAGAAGATTGAGATTGTGTCTTCCTCGCGGTAGTCCCTTAGCCTGTTCTTAACCAGGAGGAATCTGGCCCAGTAATGATGTACTGTTTCGTCTGGCTCTTGCCTGATTTTGGATAGATCGCTTATGTTGGGGTGGGTGGGTGGAGTTAAATCCGAAGCCTCACCCCATCTGAGGCTTAGAGGCCGAGGAATTTCTGAACTCGAAAATTTGGATCCCTGGGTGTTGTCCAATGAATCCAGCCCGTCGCCTAACTCTAAGTTCAGGTCTTGAGTGATATCCTCCCCTTCGCGGGTATCCGTCTTGGAGGGATCGGGAATCCGGACGTAGCGAGTCCTTAAGATAGACGAAGGGTCGCCGCACTATCCCTCTACCACGGCAACGTGATGGGTGACTTAGGGAGAGTTAATCTCTCTCAGATCGGGTTTAGGCCCAATCTGGTCGTAATCCGTAGCGACTCTCAGGGCGGCGAAGCGATCCAAGAGCTCGTTTATGGAGGAGAGCTCCATTGGATCTAACTTCTCGGTGAGTTCCGAGCTGACATGAAGATTGTTTTTGATGGCTCGAGAAGTCATCGTTGGCGCAGAGGCCGCACAGGCGGTCATAAGAAAACCACCTAGCCGGAGGGTTTGGCCGACAGCCAAAGCTCCCTTAGTAACGGTGCCGTCTTTAAAGACGGGGCGAAGCATCCTTCCTGATGGCGACGACATAGAGGAACTCTCAATGAAAGCACCAATGTCGGTGTCAAAACCGGCGGATCTCGGGTAGGGGGTCCCGAACTGTGCATCTAGGCTGGATGGTAACAGGAGGCAAGGGACACGAAGTTTTACCCAGGTTCAGGCCCTCTCGATGGAGGTAAAACCCTACGTCCTGCTTGATTAATATTGATGATATGGGTAGTACAAGAGTAGATCTACCACGAGATCGAGGAGGCTAAACCCTAGAAGCTAGCCTATGGCATGATTGTTGATGTGTATGTTGTCCTACGGACTAAAACCCTCCGGTTTATATAGACACCGGATAGGGTTAGGGTTACATAGAGTCGGTTACAATGGTAGGAGATCTGAATATCCGTATCGCCAAGCTTGCCTTCCACGCCAAGGAAAGTCCCTTCCGGACACGGGACGAAGTCTTCAATCTTGTATCTTCATAGTCCAGGAGTCCGACCAAAGGATATAGTCCGGCCATCCGGACCCCCTAATCCAGGATTCCCTCAGGCGCAATTGTGAGAATCTGGTCTGGTAGTTAGCCTAGCGGTTCTTCATCGCTTTCGGTTTCTGAGAAGAAGGCGGTTGGAGGAACGACGCCGTCTCGGCGACAGAAAAGCTAAGCCATTCAGAGCCTTGGATTATTTCCTCTTACACTTAAGGTTATCCACCTTGGAGATCTGGCCTATGTATGGGAAACCTGCACGCAAGCCCCCCCCCCCCCCCCCCCCCGCGATTGGCAATGCCTTTGTTCTGTTTCAAGTCCGCTCAACAGCTCAAAGCTGCCGCGTCGAGAGTGGCGGGGTAGCCTTCCGCACCTGGCAATGCTCCTGACTCTGACTCGAGTCAATCTCGACAGTTCGGGCGGCCGCGCTAAGGGCGGTAAGGTGGTTTGCCCGGCAGCAAGCACACCCGGCAGGCCAATGGGGATCCGTCCCAATGACGCCGCCCTGGGTTTACACGCCGGCAAGCCTACCCAGTTACGTAGGGTGGACATACAAGGAAAAATCGAACAGGAAAATAACATGCATGATACTAAAAAGTGCTGCAGAGTTATGTTACATCAAATTGTTGCTGCGGTTCTAACTAGAGATAGCAATTGTCTTGGTTGTGAACTTGCAGCGGCAATAAAAAAAACGGGATGCCTAATCCCGGCGCTGGCCCTCCACCCTCTGAATTCCGCCGACTCGGCTGATGATGGGCTCGATGCGCTCCCTGAGCGGCGCAAGGTCGATTCCCTCCAGCAAGCTCTCCAGAGCGGCATCGAAGTCGAGGTCGGGGTACTAGTGTGCCACCTTGGTGAGAACCTTGGTCATGGCACCCTGGCAAAATCTCCGGGACTCGTCGGCCAGTGAGGCCGCCCGGTTGGCGTGGAGCCGCTCCAGAGCGCCGACGACCTTCTCGAAGAACATGGTCAGGCTGCAATTGGCGCTCACGCCCCGCTCCGGGACATACCTCACGTCCGGCATCCCCATGATGGCCAGCTGCGCGGCGCCCTAGTTGGCGACGGTGGCAAGGCGATCGAGCCAACGGTTCTCTCCCTCCACGTGGTCCGCAAAGTTGAGGCCCTCGTTCTTCCACAACAGCTTCTTGGCCTCCAGCTCCTTGGCCAGGGTCCCCTCTCGGGTTGTGGCCTCCGACAATACCTTCTCGATACCCTCCAGCTTCAGCTTGAGGTCTTTGATGGAGTTGTTGGCCTCGGAGAGCTCCCCGGCCTTGTTGACGACCACGCCTTGCGCCTCTGTCAGGGCACTGTTGAGCATGTCCTGCTCCTGGGACAGCTTCAGGGCCTGCTCCTTCAGCCTGCCGCGCTCTGCCTCCAGCTCCTCCACCTTGCCAGCGTGAACCTGGGCCTGGGCATTGAGTGCCTCCTTGTGCCTCTGCTCTAGCTCGCCGGTCCGCTGCAAGACAAGCTTCTCCACCTTTGCATCCTTGCCGCGAAGCATGGCGGCAAGCTTCTCCTCACGCGCAGCGAGGTCCTCCTCTTGGGAGTTCAGCGTGGCCTCGCGCTGGGTCCGAGCGGCTTCGGCGGCCTCAGCCAAGTTCTTCGCCGCCTCCTGGGCTTTCTCGACGTCGGCGAGCTTCATGGTGAGCTCCACGTCGCACTTGGCCTACTCACCCTGGGCCGCCATGAGCTCCTTGTGGGCCTCGCGGAACCAGTCCTGCGCCTCGGCAACGCGCTTCTGGAGGTCCCCCTCCGCCTTCTCGACCACCGCTGTCCTGGACTTAGCCTTGTCCAGGCGGGCGCGGTGGAGCGCCTGGAGCTTCCAGAAGCTGGCGCCCTATGTTCTCTTTGGTTCGAATACGACCTATGTTTTAATAGGAAGCCCCCAAATGACCTTGAGAGGTTTTTAATGACCCTGATTCGAATACGATCCAAGTCGGACCCAAAAGGGGTTAAGCTATGATTCAGATACGATTAAGGAGCCCCCTAGTGAGTTTGGCTTTGCGCCGATCAAAAGGGTTACGATAGCTATGTTCTCTTTGGTTCGAATACAACCTATGTTTGAACAGGAAGCCCCCAAGTGACCATATATTAGTATTGCACCGATCAAGAGGGTATCGATAGCTATGCTCGATGAGCAGGAAGCCCCCAAGTGACCATAATAAGATAAGCCGTAAGGCAGGATACCTATGTTTGGACCGCGCATCATGGCAGCGAGTTCTTTTTGGTAACCTTTAATTTCTCTTAGAACTCAAATTTGCGAGAGATTAACTCTTTTTGAACCGGAACTTTAAACCGGATTTGAAAGCTTCAAAAAATTTTGAGGGACAAATTTACCTTGAGCCGGATTTTTAACCGGATTTGAGAGCTTCAAAAATTTGTGAGGGACAAATTTACCTTGAGCCAGATTTTTAACCGGATTTGACAGCTTCAAAAATTTGTGAGGGACAAATTTACATTGAGCCGGATTTTTAACCGGATTTGAGAGCTTCAAAAATTTGTGAGGGACAAATTTACCCTGGGCCGACTTTTCAACCGGATTTGAGAGCTTCAGTGCTTTTTGGGAGAAAGATGTCTCTTGAACCGGATTTTAAACTATAGTCCTTATTTTGAGCCGGAAATCTTCTGACGGATTTTAAATTTTCATCGGTCTAGCAGTAATATTCGGGGACCGAGTTATTTTTCCCTTCAATGACCCGTAGTTCTTCAATTCATTGAAACCGGCTAATTTTGCCGAGTCATACAATTGTAGCCCCCGAGTCTCAAGACGACTCGAGGAATTGGCTTGAGATTCTCCATATTTGACCATAGCAGAAGGTATACATCATTGGCGTTGATAGCGCGATGTGAATCCACAGAAGGTTAAGGTGACTGCGGCGGGTTATAAATGATCCCGTATGAGCCGTGTCAGCAACTCGGCCAATGGTTCCTTCCAACTGGCTGTTTGAAGTTAACCAAACTGTAGTGGCAGCGACTTGTGCACCTGCCCATTGAACCATCCAGTGCATACGGCGGCTGATAATATATGATAATTTGCCTCTAATTTGTTGGAAGAAAACCGGGCTTCCCAAGTAGTGACTTGCTCATACTCAATAAACAGCTCATCCAGACAAGTGCGGCTCGGTGTGTCGATGTAGACCAGGCCGTGAAAGACGGACGATAAAGACGACCGTAACATCAGAGGCGGCATTGACAGATGAATCGGCCGTGGCATTGTAAGACGGTGCGGACGGGCAAGTTGTCCTCCTTGTTGTAAGCCAGCGTGGTCGCGAGAGACGGCCACGACGTTGTAAGCCAGCGCGGTCGCGAGAGACGACCACGACATTGTAAGCCGGTGCGGGAGTCCGTTGAGTAACGACGACCACCTGTGCCCAAAGATGTTTGCGTGCCTCCATCTCCGCAGTATAATATGTCATAAATAATTGCCCTGCATAAACAGTATTGCAGACCAAGGCAAAGATAAACTTGTTCTTTGACAAAAACAACATGTGCTAATAAAACAAACTCGGATGGATATCACCTGATTTGTTTGGATGACGGATGATCCGTTTATTGTGACAGAGGTAGCTCAGGCAGACAAGCGACTCAATATAGTTCCGGCGGCTCAGGCAGACCGGCGACTTAATATAACCCCGACGGCTCAAAGCAGCAAGGGCGGCTCAACACGGCTCCGGCGGGTTGATGTAGATTAAGCTATACGGGCGGCGACTTGCGCACACCTGTTCTATCAGTAAGCGGGCGCAGACGCCGATGCGTGATGGTGCTGATGTACACTTCAGATGCACAACACGGCACCACCTTTGATGCACATAAAAATACACATACCAAAGTAATTGTTCTTTGACAAAAATAAATATATGCCAAAAAAATATACTTAGAGGGATGTCACCGGATTCGCCCGGACAACAGATGAATCAGCCGCGGTATTGTAAGCCACTGTGGATGAGAGAGTCGGTCGCGGTATTGTAAGCCGGCGCGGTCGGGCGAGTCAATCGCAGGCGCGGTAAGCCGTGTGAACGGGAGAGTCGGCCGTGTTGCGTTGATATATACCAAACCGCGGAGGCGGGCGGAAAAAACAATCGCCACATTATAAGCAGTATTGGTACGGGCGAGTCGCTACCGCTCTTGCAGTGACCAATTGTCCTGCATAAATAATATCACAAATCTAAGTAATTGATTTCAAAAGAAAAAATTGATATGTACTAAAATAACATGGACGGATATCACCTGATGTATTGTCGGGCGAATATGGACACTAGCGCTGGATAATGTTGGACGTAGTCAGATGAAAAAGCCAGCTCGTATATATATACGTTTGATCTGATGTTCCACTTGCACTCAGTAGTCTTGATCCATACGTGGATTAATAGTGCTAGCGCATCTTCACGTGGATTTTCCCTTGACTTTTTCAAACTCCATACAACTTGTGCTAATGGATCTTCAGGGCGGGTGTATATATATAGTATTTGAAAAAATAAATCTTCGATTTATTCCTCCGGCACGTTGAAATTGACAGGGACAACCAGGGTAGCGAACGGCACGCACATCCATCGGGCGGCGGCCTGGAGCCAAACACTTAGGCTACTCAGCAGCAGCGGCGACTCAGCGGCAGCGGCGGCTCAGCGGCAGTGGCAACTTGGAACAGAGGCCAAGGCGACTCAACGATGGCGGCTCAACACCAAGGCCGATGACTCGGGATGGAGTTGCGCGGGGCGGCTCACCTGCGGCGGATCACAACTGTAGATGAAGCGGAAGCAGCAGCTAGGAGTAAAACAGAGCGAGGGGCAGCTAGTAGTATATCTTGGCTGGTTTGGACATAGCAGATGGGATGGCTGATCGGCTTGCCCATGAGCAAACAGTAAATTGTGCAAGCTCCAATTTGTTGCATATATGAGATCCTGCATGTCTAATCCATGTATTAAATAGTAGAACTACTAAGTCACGGTTGCTCATGACAACTTTTTCTTTCTTAGGGTCTAGAGCCCTTTCCTTTCTTCATGTAGTACTTGACATAGGGCATCTTTGGACAGACAAATTAGTTTCCTTCTTCAATACTCAATACTCACGGTCAACCGACCTGGTCGTAGCTTTACGTGAGTTGTAATAATAGTATTACTTGGATCAACAAAGTAACAGATCGCCTCTTGTTTCCTTCAGGTGATGAGTAGTAGCACCAGCGACCTGTCAAATATCCTCGCAACTTGCTGCAATGCCTGATCATCTCGGAACTTGAGCAGGGAGTCAGCCTCGCCTTGGTTTCTACCGATGGCTGAACAGAAATCGACCCGGATTACGGATCATTTGGTTGCGGCGGCGCGCACCAGCAAACCTAATTTTTCTTGAACTAAAAATCACGTACGGGTTATTCGGCACGATTGTTTCCATGTCGGTTCTTCTTCCTCCAACCAATCGCGAGCTCTTCGATCCCTGCGAGAGATCCCTCCAAGAACACAACACCACCGTGCGCTGGCCTCACGGTGGACGCCAACTGTCGTGGAATTGTCACGGCAGATGTTCTTAGTGTGAGGACTTAGTCGCGAGGCCAACGCATCTATGTGGTAGCTTGAGAAGGGTTGAGCGGAATCGAGAGACGCAACACAAGACAAAGGTTTAGACAGCTTCGGGCCCCGGGAAACATCATCAGGTAATAACCCTACATGTTGTTTGTGGTTAGGTCTCATTATAATCATCAGGGAGTCGTCGGTAAGCCGGCTCTTGGTGTCTAGCCCTAGAGATTATTTTCTGTCTTCCTCGTCCCGCTTTTGGGGAGCCTGCCCCTCCTTATATATGTTGAAGGGGCGGGTTACATGTGGAGTCCTAGTAGGACTAGGACTAGTCTATCCTTTCTTACAAGTTGAATACAAGTCTGGGTCTTGCTTCCTCGTAAAGAAAATATTCGTTATCCCTTTCTTCTTAAGCTGGCCCACCAAATTATAAGCCGACCCGCTGGGCCTTGGGCTTGTCGTCCGTCTGATCCGCCCGCCGGGTCTTCGGTGAGTCACAATGTCCTGGCGGGTTACATGTAAACTGCCATGTCCGGGCGGATCGCCAGTGAGTCGCCAAGCTCTAGCCCGGTCTCTGGTGAGTCGCCAAGCTCCAGCCAGGACTCTGGTGAGTCGCCAAGCCCGGCCGAGTCATGATTCCGGCCGGGTCATACCGCGGGGTATATCCCCGACACCACAGGTCTTTTTCCAGGATCTTACCTGCCTCTTCTAATTTTACCGGAGCTATTCTCAAATCTTTCAAAGTTTGACGTAAGAATGAATTATCATCAGTCAGATGGTTTCTCCAAGATCTTATAAATCTTTTGATCGTTGGTTCAACCTTTCTAATTATCATTCCGGAGTGTCTCAACAATTCATGGTGGTGTTTCTCGTCGTCATTCTCGGATTTGAAGACCGAAGGAGAGTTTCTCTGCAATCATATCCATTCTTCCAAAGATTCATGGTTCTAGCTTAAGGCCATCCTCTCATAATTGTTTTCAATTGTGAGAATCTTTTTCAACCATCAGGAGCAATTCAGGAGTCTTTTCCGTTTGATTCTCCGGAGCCCATCATCTCAGAATTATTCGTTCCAGCTTTTAGCTCTCGTTCTCCAAATCTTACCGGTGCATCGCTCAAGTATTCTCTAACCAGCTCGTGATCTCTTCGTTCTCATGTATATGAATCCTAGCAAGTACCTTAATTCATTTTCCAATTCTTCCCGGTGAATTGTGCATGTGCTATGTTCATTTTCAATTATTATGGTGGTTCATTCAAGAGTTCTATTCATTGGTTATCATATCAATTCATTCGTTCTTTCAAATCCTAACGGTGGTTCGTTGAAGACTTTCTCAAGTTTGCGCTATATCTATCTTAATCCTTTCTACGAGAATAAGTAGTATGCCAAATCCGTTGTTTGTCATCAATTTAAATTGGTGAAGGATAAGCATAATGTAATTCTTATTCTTGTTTCATCCAAATGATTTAATTCCTTATTCCGGCGGTTCATAAAAAATTCTTGATTTCATTTGTTCATCTTTCTTTCCGGAGTTCCAAGTTTTCTCGGTTATATCATTTCAAAGCTTCTTCTAATCACTGCAAGTCTTCTCCCGGAGTCCTTTTGAACTCTCCCTTTCGTTTGATCATTCTTTTTACCGGAGTTCTTCATGGAGGATCTACATGTTGGTTCATCAAGGACTTAATTCCTTCTCGAAGTGTTCATCAAGATTCTTTTCAGAGGAACTCAAGCATTCTTCATCTTGCAATCCGGAGTGCAATTGTTCTCCCTTATCTTTTGAGGTGGTAATATATCATTCTTCATTCACAAGAATGAGATATTTAAACCCATCACTTTCTTCCTTAGAGTTATCTTGGTATAGTTTTCACCTAAAGCCTTCCATTGGGAATGTTGCTCCTTGGGGTGGTTACCTATGATCCAAGTTTTTCTTATCACCTCGGTGGAAGAAGCTTTCTATCTTTTCTAGCTCTCAATCAAATCTTTTTCCCGTGAGTGACAGGGTGTCACCTCATAATTTTGAGATGTATTCCATAATCCCATATCAAGTTTATCCTTTCGTTGTTGATAATCCAACAACTCCGTTCTAGCATTTGTTGTAAGCATGCTCTCTCAAGATCTTGTTTCCCTCCGTTCATTCCATTCCATTCTTTCATTTCTTCCGGAGGCATAGTGATGTTGCTCCATTCTCTCATCATCTCGAATTGTGAGGACCGTATTCTTTCCTTGTTTATCCATTTAACCGGAGTGTCGTGTTTTCATTCAAGCTCTCTCATCTTATCAAGTTTTACCTCCCTTCTCAACCGGAGTGCTGTCTGAAATCGTTCTTACCCCTTGTGTCATTCTTTCAATAGTTCCGGAGGCAGTGTGTTGTTGATTTCATCAAGTATCCTATCATCTTGTCAAGCTCATATTCTTTACCTTCCTTTTTCCAACAGGAGTGTTGTCGCAATTGATCCTTATCGTTCCTTGTACATCTCATTTCAACCGAGGTGCTTGTATGTACTTCTTGTCCATTGCAACCCTTTCCTTATGTCTTTCAACCTACAAGGTTCTAGTAATGTTCCTTGTTCCTCTTTTCTAACGGAGTGTTTTCAACTTTGTTCATCTCCGTTGTATTCTTTCTTTCAATTTGATCAACCTCGCAAGGTTCTTTGGTTTCACTCGTTTGTCAAAGAAGTAACTAGTGTTACCTCTTCTCTTCCTCTTCCGTTTTCCCTCTAGTGCCATCCTAGATCTCGGGACGAGATCCTTTCATAGTGGTGGAGTGTTGTAATGCCCCGGATATGACTTTCCATATTTGTAACTCCGACTCTTGCCTTTTCCGGAGTTGCGATATGAGATTCCCTTCGTGGTTGGGTTTTTTCTTTGTTTTGCATTTTGTTCATGTCATGCATTCCATATCATGTCATCAGGTGCATCTCATTTGCATACGTGTTCGTCTCATGCATCCGAGCTTTTTCCCCATTGTCCGTTTTGCAATCCGACTCTCCCTCATGCACCCGACATACCCCTTTTGTCTCTTTTTGTGAGAGGGTGTTAAACATTCTCGGAACATACCGAGATTTGCCATGTGGCCTTGGTACACCACCGGTAGACCGCCTGTCAAATTTCGTGCCATTTGGAGTCTGTTTGATACTCCAACGGTTAACCGGGGAACCGCAAAGGCCTCGTGTGTGTTGCAGCCCAACACCCCTCCAAAACGGCCCAATAAACCATCCAAACCACTCCCATGTCCTCCGTCGTCGGATCACTATCGCGTGGTCGAAAACTACACTCCATTTGGACACTCCTACCTCCTCCTACCTATAAATATGTGTCTCCCTCCAAAAATTTGAGGTGCAAACCCTACATCCACTCCTCCTCGCGCCACCGGACATGTTCGTCCGCCGTCGTATGCGTCCACCGCCGCCACCACATCACTCCGGCCAATCCGAGCACGCCACCTTAGCACGGCCGCCTTCCTCCTCCACTCGCGCACCGCCACATGTCATCGCCGCCCTCCTCCACCCCGCAGCCTGCCGAGCCCATCTGGGGCCTGTCCGAGCCCGGATCTCCACCCTTCGCCGCGCCGCGCCGCTCCGCCGCGCCACGCGCCGTTGCACACACCTCGCGCCGCCTCTCCTCGCCGGCCCCCGCCGCCGTTCGCCGCACTGCGCACCACCGCCGCCTTCGCTTGCCGGCGCCGCCCCGCTCCTCGCCTTGCTAGAGCTCCGGACGGGTGGGATGAGATCCACCCGTTCCGCAAACCAAACGCCTCCCCGCCGTCCTTGAACCGTCTCATCCCGGGACCTCCTCATCCAATTTCTCGAGGTCAAATCTTCACGAAGTCCCTTCTCTGTGATTATTCTTATACCTCTTTCATCATGCCATAACTCCATGACCGTAGCTCCATTTCATGTGCGTGATATATCAAAATGTTCATTGCGAGATGTTCTTCGTTTCATTCCATTGTGGCATGCTTGTTTGAGTTCATCTTGACGCCCAGATCATTGATGCAAGAGTGCTATAAAATGTTTGCTCCTGTTGCTTAGCAGATTATGTTGATTTGTCATTTTTGTCACATTTGTTGTGTGTTTCATATGGGCATGAGCTCTACATGTGTTTTGATTTATGCCATGCCATCTTTACAGGGGATCTTGCCATGTATTTTTGTGATCAATGTGGTGACTAGCACAAGCATGCAAAGTAGGCTTCGTGATATTACTGATTTCGGGGACTTAGGATTTTGCTAAGTCCTTGTTCTGCTGTTATTTTTATGCCATGTAATCATGATGCTACAGTGAGATCCATGCCTGTTTTGAGTTGCTTAAGTAAGGATGATTTGGACTTATGGTTGTGCTCTATCCATCCATGCCCCTGTTTGCAATTATGGAGTGTCCTAGCATGTCTTAATCTTGCTCTACTTTTGCTATAAAATGTTCCTGGCAGATTGTTTACATGTTAATCAATTTTGCCATGGTTGTTGCTAGTGATCCATGCATTTTATGAACTTTCTCTTGCCATGGTTAGCTTCATCAACATGTCTTCTTGCTGTTGGTATGCTTGTTTTGTCATGCAAGGCTTTGTGATGGGTGGTTTGAGCTCACAAAGATGCCTTCATAACTCTGTTTATGCCATGCTCAGTTTTCTGCTATGTCTGAATCTGTTAATAAAACTTGCTATGTTTACATGGATGCCATCATATCTTCTGTGCCTTTTTGGCTCATGGTCAGTAAGGGACTTTTGTTCTATGCATTTAGTAGATTCAGGCCATGCCTTGTATTGCTATGATCTGTTCCTGTAGCATGTTGTTGGATTGCTCTAAACATGGCTTCCTGATGTTATTCCTGGCATGTTAGTATTTTCACCAAGTCTGTGATGCTGATATCTTTTGCACTTTTGCCATGCTTGTTTGAACCTGCTCTTGTGTGATTTAACCGTAGCTCAGTGTTCATGTTTTGTCTAGCATCTTGAGTAAATCACTTCCATATGCCGTGTTGCTATGTTGGAGTGCAGTAGCTTAGTTTCTTGTTGCATTCTAGATGGCATCGTGCTGTTAATCGCAGAATTGTGCCATTCTTGTTTTTCTTGCCATTTGCAAACCGTGCATCCGATTCCGGTGATCTTTATATCGTTTTCGACTGAAATCATCTCATCTTTCCAGTGGCACACTTGGTTTGCCAAGTTGGTGCCTGGTTCAATCTTTCCCTTTCGAAGCACGCATACGCATAGCATATCACATCTCGCATATCATGCCATGTTTTGCATCATCTTGTTTGTGCATTGCACCGTGATTGATTGTTGGTCCTTTATTTGTTTTCTTGCCTTGGGTAGAGCCGGGAGACGAGTTCGTGATCGAGGAACCCGTTGAGTACGCTAATGAGGATCAAGCTTTCGTCAACTCTGAGAACTTCGCAGGCAAGATGACCATACCCTCGAAATCACTTCTATCTTTGCTTGTTAGTTGTTTGCTCTTTGGCTATGCCGGGATACCTATCACTTGCTATATCATGCCTCCCATATTGCCATGTCAAGCCTCTAACACAACTTTCCTAGCAAACCGTTGTTTGGCTATGTTACCGCTTTGCTCAGCCCCTCTTATAGCGTTGCTAGTTGTAGGTGGAGATGAAGTTTGTTCCTCGTTGGAACATGGAGTTTTTTGGGATATCATTATTATATCTTATTAACTTTAATGCACCTATATACTTCGTAAAGGGTGGAAGGCTCGGCCTTATGCTTGGTGTTTTGTTCCACTCTTGTCGCCCTAGTTTCTGTCATACCGGTGTTATGTTCCTTGATTTTGTGTTCCTTACGCGGTTGGGGGAATGGGACCCCCTTGACATTTCACTTTAAATAAAACTCCTCCAACAAGACCCAACCTTGGTTTTAACATTTGCCACCTAAGTCTTTTTCCCTTGGGTTCTGCAGACTCAAGGGTCATCTTTATTTTAAACCCCCGGGCCAGTGCTCCTCTAAGTGTTGGTCCAACTTGTCAGCCGCCGGTGGCCACCAAGGGCAACTCTGGGTTGGCCTACCGGAATCTTGGACAATCCGGTGTGCCTTGAGAACGAGATATGTGTAGCTCCTATCGGGATTTGTCAGCACATTCGGGCGGCTTTGCTGGTCTTGTTTTACCATTGTCGAAATGTCTTGTAACCAGGATTCCGAGTCTGATCGGGTCTTCCTGGGAGAAGGAATATCCTTCATTGACCGTGAGAGCTTGTGATGGGCTAAGTTGGGACACCCCTGCAGGGTTTTGAACTTTCAAAAGCCATGCCCGCGGTTATGGGCAGATGGGAACTTGACACTTAACTTAATTAAAACGAATCAACCGCGTGTGCAGCCGTGATGGTCTCTTTTCGGCGGAGTCCGGGAAGTGAACACGGTCTTGTGTTATGCTTGAACGTAAGTAGCTTCAGGATCACTTCTTGATCACTATTAGATTCTTGACCGTGCTTTGCTTCTCTTCTCGCTCTCTTTTGCGTAAGTTAGTGCTAGTGCTTGCTGCAGCTCCACCTCACTACCCCTTTCCTACCTTTAAGCTTAAATAGTCTTGATCTCGTGGGTGTGAGATTGTTCAGTCCTCGTGTAACACCCACAATGCGGCTATATCTCCCATGTGTCGGGGCACGACTTAGAGGCATAGTCGCATGGTAGGCATGTCGCAAGAGGGGTAATCTTTACAAATCCCATGTACTTAATAAGAAAGGGATAAAGAGTGGGCTTACAATCGCCACTTCACACAAATACAAGTTAAACATACATCATCCAAAATACAAACAAGGTACGACTACGGAACCAAAATAAAGAAAGACAACCCCAAATGCTAGATCCCCGATCGTCCCAACTGGGCTCCACTATGATCAATAGGAAACGAAACAACACAACGAACAAGATCTTCATCGATCTCCCACTTGAACTGGATTGTGTCACCTGCACTGGTATCATCAGCACCTGCAACTGTTTGGAAGTATCTGTGAGCCACGAGGACTCAGCAATCTCACACCCGCGAGATCAAGACTATTTAAGCTTATGGGTAGGATAGGGTAATGAGGTGGAGCTGCAGCAAGCACTAAGCATATATGGTGGCTAACATACGCAGATAAGAGCGAGAAGAGAAGCAACGCAAAGTTTGTGAACTAGAAGTGATCAAGAAGTGATCCTGAAACTACTTACGGTCAAGCATAACACAAGAACCGTGTTCACTTCCCAGACTCCGCCGAGAAGAGACCATCACGGCTACACACGCGGTTGATGCATTTTAATTAAGTTAAGTGTCAAGTTATCTACAACCGGACATTAACAAATTCCCATCTTCCCATAACCGCGGGCACGGCTTTCGAAAGTTCAAAACCCTGCAGGGGTGTCCCAACTTAGCCCATCACAAGCTCTCATAGTCAACGGAGGATATTCCTTCTCCCAGGAAGACCCGATCAGACTCAGAATCCCGGTTACAAGACATTTCGACAATGGTAAAACAAGACCAGCAAGACCGCCCGATGCGCCGACATCCCGATAGGAGCTGCACATATCTCGTTCTTAGGGCAACACCGGATGAGCACTCCGTACAACTAAAACCATCCCTCAAGTTTCCCCGAGGTAGAGCTACAAAGGACTCTAGTTCGGACCAACACTTAGAGAAGAACTGGCCCGGGGGGTTAAAATAAAGATGACCCTCAGGAGCACGACTCCCAAGGGAAAAATAGGTGGTGGTGAGGCAAATGGTAAAACCAAGGTTGGGCCTTACTGGAGGAGTTTTATTCAAAGTGAACTGTCAAGGGGTCCCCATAACACCCAACCATGTAAGGAACGCAAAATCAAGGAACATAACACCGGTAAGACGGAAACTAGGGCGGCAAGAGTGGAACAAAACACCAGGCATAAGGCCGAGCCTTCCACCCTTTACCAAGTATATATAAATGCATTAGCGGTAGTCTTTCTTTATTCTGGTTCCGTAGTTGGACCTTGATTGTATTCTGGATGATGTAATGCTATATTTATGTATTGTGTGAAGTGGCGATTGTAAGCCAACTCTGTACCTCTTTCTTATTCAGTACATGGGATGTGTAAAGATTACCCCTCTTGCGACATGCCTACAATGCGGTTATGCCTCTAAGTCGTGCTCCGACACGTGGGAGATATAACCGCATCGTGCGTGTTATAGTTTATCAATCCCCTAGGTGATTATTTGCAAGGACCAAATTTGATAATGGTAGATAGATAAACAAAAACACAAATTAAAAGAATGGTAAAAAATTGCAGCAAGGTATTTTTGGATTTATATATGGCAAAGGTAGAACCGAGGCCATAGTTTTTACTAGAGACTTCTCTCTTGAAGAAAAAGCATACAATGGGTAAACAAACTACTGTTGGGTAATTGCGCATAGTTATGACGATATTCAAGGAATGTTCATGTATATAGGCATCAAGTCCAAGACAAGTAGACCGACTCCTGCATACATCTACTACTATTACTCTACCCGTCGACTACTATCCAACATGCATCTACGGTACTAAGTTTAGGATAAACAGAATAACGCCTTAGGCAAGCTGACATGATGTAGACAAAGTAAATCCAACCAATATGAATAAACCTCGTCATTTTCCCCTTAGTGGGAACAATACAAATACGTGTCTTGTCCCTTTCTGTCACTAGGATATAGATCACCACGAAATTGAACCCATTACAAAGCACCTCTCCCACTGCAAGATAAATGAACCTAGTTGGGCAAACCAAATGGATAGATCGCACGGAAATACAAAGCTATAACAATCATGAATGTAATAATTCCGAAAAGACTGAAATATTTATCATGAATGATCTAATCATAAACCCACAATTCATCGGATCCCAACAAACACACCGCAAAACAAGATTACATTGAATAGATATCCAAGAACATCGAGGAGAACATTATATTGAAGATCAAAGAGAGAGAGAGAGAGAGAAGAATCCATCTAGCTACTAGCTATGTGAAGCAAATATGCCCTAGAGGCAATAATAAAGTTGTTATTTATATTTCCTTATATCATGATAAATATTTATTATTCATGCTAGAATTGTATTAACCGGAAACTTACTACATGTGTGAATACATAGACGAACAGAGTGTCACTAGTATGCCTCTACTTGACTAGTTCGTTGATCAAAGATGGTTGAGTTTCCTAACCATGGACAAAGAGTTGCCATTTGATAAATGGGATCACATCATTAGAGAATGATGTGATTGACTTGACCCATCTGTTAGCTTAGCATGATGATCGTTTAGTTTACTGCTATCACTTTCTCCATAACTTATACATGTTCCTGTGACTATGAGATCATGCAACTCCCGAATACTGGAGGAACACTTAGTGTTCTATCAAACGTCACAACGTAACTGGGTGACTATAAAGATGCTCTACAGGTGTCTTCGATGGTGTTTGTTGAGTTGGCATAGATCGAGATTAGGATTTGTCACTCAGAGTATCGGAGAGGTATCTCGGGACCCTCTTGGTAATGCACATCACTATAAGCCTTGCAAGCAATGTCACTAATGAGTTACTTACGGGATGATGCATTACGGAACGAGTAAAGAGACTTGCCAGTAACAAGATTGAACTAGGTATTGAGATAACGATGATCGAATCTCGGGCAAGTAACACACCGATGACAAAGGGAACAACGTATATCATTATGCGGTTTGACTGATAAAGATCTTCGTAGAATATGTGGGAGCCAATATGAACATCCAGGTTCCGCTATTGGTTATTGACCGGAGACGTGTCTCGGTCATGTCTACATAGTTCTCGAACCCGTATGGTCTGCACGCTTAACGCTAGGTGACGATCGGTATTATGAGTTTATGTGTTTTGATGTACCGAAGATAGTTTGGAGTCCCGGATGTGATCACAGACATGACAAGGAGTCTCAAAATGGTCGAGACATAAAGATTGATATATTGGATGACTATATTCAGACACTGGATGAGTTTCGGGGGTCACCGGATAATTATCAGAGTGTTGGGGACTTATCGGAACCCCGGGGGAACTAATGGGCCAACATGGGCCTTAGTGGAGAGAGAGGGCCGGCCAAGGCAGGGCCGCTGTAACGCCCCAAGACCGGAGCTTCAGATGCCTTCCATGATTTCTGAGATTCGTCATGTGATTTGTTTGGTTCGTTGCTTTCATTTTTGCATCATGTAATCTTGCACCTCTTCTTAAAACTCAACCAATTAAATTGTATGGATCTTCGATTCATTTAAATCAAGGGATATTCACTATGGTTATTTCTCTTTAAAACTTATTCTCCCAATATTTTAGGGAGCTATAAAAAATTATATTCCAATAATTTGGAATCACCCATAAACACACTTGCAAAATATCCCAATGCCTTTGCTATCTTAATTCTTGGTCTCCAACCTTGCCACATATATTCTTTCATCATATTCCGGAGCTCCACCAAAAATCTGAACATTTTTGGACCTTCCCAAATCTCACTTCCTATTCAAATCATTTGAATTTAAATCAAATGAGTTTGAATTTAATATTTCAAACTTGGCCATTTCTATTTTCTTGGAACGAGCACATTTTTGTCAGTCCGGGAAATTTATCCGCGTGTCCACCTTCTTCCCCTAAACCCCCTCTTTCTTTTTGTCCGCTTTATTTGTTTTCTGTTAAAGGAAATAAAGAAGAGATGAGAGAGGGAGTGGAGAGCCCATATGCCTCCCTCTCCTCTGGGCCGGCCAGCCAGGCCGCCCTGCTCCCCTCAGCCCACCAGAGGCCCAGCCGGCACCCTCACTACCTAACCCTAGCGAGGCTTTTGCCTCCCTCTCCTTGATCTCCATCTTCCTCACGCCGCCACCCATAGGAACCGCGCGCCGACCGCAAGTCCCTCTCGCGCCCGCGCCCGATCTCCCCACCCCACTCCGCGCCTCTGCTCCGCGTTGCCCTCCTCTGCCATGGCCTCCTTCTGCCGAGCCCTACCTCGTTCCCACCGTCCTCGCCCGTTCAGCGTGCCACCAAGCCAGCAGGACTCCCTGCGTCGCCCGAAGGTCGCCCACTCTCCCATCGTTCTTGCTTCGCTGTAGGAGAGGACCAACGCCATCCCCACGACGCCCCTGCTCGCCAAGTCCCTCAACCGGAACCCCGCGCATCGCCTCTGCCTCCGGTGGCCGTGGTGCTTTTTCCTCTCCTCTGCTTGTGCTCCTTCCTCAGGCTCGAATGGGAAGGCGCGCAGACCACCTGCCTGCACCACGCCATGGCCCTCCTGAGGCCATCACCGTGCAACACCTCATCGACCTCCTTTGTTCGCAGGCACCGTCGTCGACCCGTGGGAACCCGGTTACCGGGAGCACCCCACCATCCTTGCAGGACACGCTCTCGTCACTTTCTTTTGCACCGACGTCTCAATGAGTTGTCGGAACCGGAACGTTGCCGTGGCACCGTTTCGTTATCATCGCCGTGGCACCCCTTTCGTTTCCGCCACGATGACAAATGCTTCATATCATGCTCTTATCAACATTTTCATAAAAAATGCATAACTTGCACATGTCATCCGCATCATGATAATAACTTTTAAAATGTTTAAATTGTTGTTGCATTAAATTGCTAATGCACATGAGAATTTACCTGAATTGTTGTTTGATGTTTCCGGCCTCATTTAAAATGCCTAGCTGTGTATTTTACTCATGTTTCTCCTCTTGCCATGTTTAACAACATTTAATATTGTTGAGTACATAAACGGGGAGAGAACTAAATAATTGTTGTGGCGTTTCTTCAATATGCAACTCATTGCATATTGAGCTCCACTTAATTTGTAGGATTGCTTGTGCACTTTGCCATGCCATGCTTCATTAAATCGGACATGCATCATACTTGGTTGTGCATCATGCCATGTTAATGTGATGGTTTTTTACTATGTTGTTTGCTTCTTTCTGGTGTTGCTTCTTCGTGTAAGTTCCGATAGCGTCGTGTTTGTGAGGATTCGTTCGACTTCGTCTGTTTGTCTTCTTCATGGACTCGTTCTTCTTCCTTGCGGGATCTCAGGCAAGATGACCATACCCTCGAAATCACTTCTAGCTTTGCTTGCTAGTTGATCGCTCTATTGCTATGCCACGATACCTACCACTTGCTATATCATGCCTCCCATTTTGCCATGTCATCCTCTAACCCGCCTTTCCTAGCAAACCGTTGTTTGGCTATGTTACCGCTTTGCTCAGCCCTTCTTATAGTGTTGCTAGTTGCAGGTGAAGATGAAGTTTTGCTCCGTCGAGCTTTGTCCTGCTGCACCTCGCCATGGGCCAGCTACACCACCTCGGGTACCCCTGCCCAATGCCATGGCCAGCCCCTCCGCGACCTTGGCGTGAACCGAGCCCCTTCCTCCCCGAGATCTCCTGACCCATCAAGTTCTGTACACGAAACTACATCTCCGGGGACTACTGTGACCGTGTTTCTCGCCTACTACCACTTCGGTTTGTCAAGGCCACCATGCTTGTTTTAGTCCATCTTGGTGCCCTAATGACTGTTGCAAGAGTGCTATAAAACGTTAGTTCCTGATTCTTATCAGATTATGAGCATTTGTCATTTTTGCCATGATTATTGTGTGCTGCATATGGTCATGTTCTCTACATATGTTTTGGGCTATGCCATGCCATCTTTACAGGGGTGTATGCCATACATTTTTGTGATAAATGTGCTGACTAGCACATGCATGCAAAGTAGCTCTCATGATATTGCTGATTCCAGGGACTTAGAATTTCACTAAGTCATTTCCCTGCTGTTATTTTAATGCCAAGTATTCATGCTGCTACAGAGTGATCCATGATTCTTTTGAGTATGTTCAGTAAGGATGATTTGGACATAAGGTTATGCTATATCCATCCATGTCCCTGTTATGCTATATGCCATGCCATCTTTACAGGGGTGTATGCCATGCATTTTTGTGATAAATGTGCTGACTAGCACATGCAT
The DNA here is from genome assembly GCF_018294505.1 of Triticum aestivum. NCBI lineage: Eukaryota > Viridiplantae > Streptophyta > Magnoliopsida > Poales > Poaceae > Triticum > Triticum aestivum. The sequence goes on along the minus strand of NC_057806.1, from coordinate 264,090,055 downwards.
GCAAAGTAGCTCTCATGATATTGCTGATTCCAGGGACTTAGAATTTCACTAAGTCATTTCCCTGCTGTTATTTTAATGCCAAGTATTCATGCTGCTACAGAGTGATCCATGATTCTTTTGAGTATGTTCAGTAAGGATGATTTGGACATAAGGTTATGCTATATCCATCCATGTCCCTGTTTGCATTTATGGAGTACCCTATCATGACTCAATCTTGCTCTACTTTTGCTATAAAATGTTCCTGGCAGATTGTTTACGTGTTAATCAATTTTGCCAAGGTTGTTGTAGTTGATCCATGCATGCTATGAGATTGTTCTTGCCATGTTTAGCTTCTTGATAATTTCTTCTTGCTGGGTGTATGCTTAGTTTGTCATGCAATGCCTTATGTTGAGTGCATCGAGCTCACACACATGCCTTCATAATTCTGTTTATGCCATGTCTAGTTTTTCTGCTAAGTCTGAATCTGTTAACGGAACTTGCTATGTTTACATGGGTGCCATCATATGTTCTGATCCCTTTTGGCTTCTGGTCAGTAAGGGACTTTTGTTATATGCTTTGAGTAGAATCATGCCATGCCTTGTATTTCTATGTTCTGATCCTGTAGCATGTTGTTATCTTGCTCTAAACATTGCTTTCTAATGTTGATTCCTGGCATGTTAGTATTTTCACCAAGTCTGTGAAGCGGATATCTTTTGCACTTTTGCCATGCTTGTTTGAACCTGCTCTTGTGTGATTTAGCCGTAGCTCAGTGTTCATCTTTTGTCAAGCATCTTGAGTAGATCACTGTCATGTGCTTTGTTGCTATGTTAGAGTGCAGTAGCTTAGTTTCTTGTTGCATTTTAGATGGCATCGTGCTATTAATCGCAGAATCGTGCCATTATTGTTTGGCTTGCCATTTGCAAACCATGCATCCGTTTTCGGTGATCTTTATATCGCATTCGACCGAAATCAACTCATATTTCCAGCGACGCACTTGGTTTTCCAAGTTGAGGCCTGGTTCAATCTTTTCCTTCCGGAGCATGCATATGCATTGCATATCACATCCCGCATATCATGCCATGTTTTACATCATGTTGCTTGCGCATTGCACCATGGTTGATTGTGGTTTCCTTTGCTTTTGTTCTTGCCTTGGGTAGAGCCGGGAGACGAGTTCGTGTTCGAGGTACCCATTGAGTACTCTTACGAGGATCAAGCTTCCATCAACTCGGAGAACTTTGCAGGCAAGATGACCATACCCTTGAAATCACTACTATCTTTGCTTGCCAGTTGATCGCTCTTTTGCTATGCCGCGATACCTACCACTTGCTTTATCATGCCTCCCATATTGCCATGTCAAGCCTCTAACCCACCTTTCCTAGCAAACCGTTGTTTGGCTATGTTACCGCTTTGCTCAGCCCCTCTTATAGCGTTGCTAGTTGCAGGTGAAGATGGAGTTTGTTCCTTGTTGGAACATGGTTATTGTTGTGATATCATTATTATATCTTGTTTACTTTAATGCATCTATATACTTGGTAAAGGGTGGAAGGCTCGGCCTTATGCCTGGTGTTTTGTTCCACTCTTGCCGCCCTAGTTTTCGTCATACCGGTGTTATGTTCCTTGATTTTGCGTTCCTTACGCGGTTGGGTTATAATGGGAACCCCTTGACAGTTTGCTTTGAATAAAACTCCTCCAGCAAGGCCCAACCTTGGTTTTACCATTTGCCACCTAGCCTTTTTCCCTTGGGTTCTCCAGACTCAAGGGTCATCTTTATTTTAACCCCCCCGAGCGAGTGCTTGTCTAAGTGTTGGTCCGAACCTGTCAGCCACCGGTGGCCACCAGGGGCAACTCTGGGCTGGCCTACCGGAATCTTGGACAATCCGGTGTTGCCCTGAGAATGAGATATGTGCAGCTCCTATCAGTATGTCGGCACATCAGGCGGCTTTGCTGGTCTTGTTTTACCATTGTCAAAATGTCTTGTAACCGGGATTCTAAGACTGATCGGGTTTTCCTGGGAGAAGGAATATCCTTCGTTGACCATGAGAGCTTGTGATGGGCTAAGTTGGGACACCCCTGCAGGGTTTTGAACTTTTGAAAGTCGTGCCCGCGGTTATGGGCAGATGAGAATTTGTTAATGTGCGGTTGTAGAGAACTTGACACTTAACTTAATTAAAATGGATCAACCGCGTGCGTAGCCGTGATGGTCTCGTTCCGGCGGAGTCCGGGAAGTGAACACGGTTCTTGTGTTATGCTTGAACGTAAGTAGTTTAAGGATCACTTCTTGCTCACTTCTAGTTCACAACCGTGTTTTGCTTCTATTCTCGCTCTCATTTGCGTAAGTTAGCCACCATATATGCTAGTGCTTGCTGCAGATCCACCTCACTACTTTTTCCTACCCATAAGCTTAAATAGTCTTAATCGCGAGGGTGTGAGATTGCTGAGTCCCCGTGACTCACAGATTACTCCCAAAACGAGTTGCAGGTGCTGATGATGCCAGTGTAGGTGATGCAACCTAGCTAAAGTGGGAGCTCGATGAAGATCGTGTTCGTATGAACAATTTGATATCTCACACGCACAAAACGGAGCTACGGATGAGGAGTTATGATGCGATGAACATGGCCTGAAAATATCACAGATCTGGGGACTTAGAGGAAAATCACCTCCGCGAAAACTCAACGTGGGACGGAGGGATCTGGTTGCGGGCGACGCATTTGGTTCGGTGGACGTGGCCATGTAGGGACGGAGCCGTGCAGATCTAGCGGGGACGAAGTCAACGGCAACGCCGGCGGCTTCTTCGGTGACGAGGGAAGGCGGAACTCCGGCGAGGTGGCTGCAGACGACCGGATCCAGTAGCAAGCGGCCGGATCGGGGCATGGACGATACTCGGGCGGTGCAGGGATCATGCGACAGCGGGGTGGTAAGGCGATGGGAATCGGGGCATGCCGGTCCGCCTGGCGCTGGTCGCCGGCGCTGCTCCGGTGGCCGGCGAGGTCGCACAGGGACGGCGGCGATGCCCGATGCGAGCGGCAGAGCGGCTCGGGCGGCGGGGATGGCTGGGAGGAAGACCGGAGCGGAGCGCAGCTCCGGCGAGGTCGTGCCGGCGAGGCGGCACTGGTGAATATCGGCGGCGAGCGGGCAACCGCACGGAGCAAGGGTGGCGGGATCTGGGCTCCCACGGGCTCGGGAGGGCCCCGGATGGGCCTGCCGGGACAGCGGCGGCGGTGGGAGAGAGAGGAGGCGCGGTGTGACACGTGGCGGCCTCTGAGTGGGCACAGGAGGCGGAGGACGTGTCCTGCCACCGGGCGGACATGTCCGGCGGCGCGGGGAAGATGGATCTAGGGTTTCATCTGCGCGAAAATTTCGGGGAGGCACACATATTTATAGGTAGATGGAGCTAGGAGAGTCCAAATGAGGTGCGGTTTTTGGCCACGCGATCGTGATCGAACGACCGAGAGGATGCAGGGGGTTTGGATGGGTTATTGGGCCACTTTGGAGGGGTGTTGGGCTGCAACACATATGAGGCCTTTACGGTTCCCCGGTTAACCGTTGGAGTATCAAACGGACTCCAAATGGCACGAAACTTGACAGGCGGTCTACCGGTGGTGTACCAAGGCCGCTTGGCAAATCTTGGTCCATTCCGAGAAAGCTTAACACCCACACACGAAAAGAGACAAAAGAGGGCGCCGAAGGACATAGGAGTGCCGGATTGCAAAACGGACAACGGGGAAAATGCTCGGATGCATGAGACAAACACGTATGCAAATGCGATGCACATGATGACATGACATGAAATGCATGGCACGGAAACAAATGACAAGGCGACAACAGTGAATAACTGGAAGACACCTGGCACAACGGTATCGGGGCGTTACAACACTGCACCACTACGAGAGGATCTCGTCCCGAGATCTAGGATGGCACCAGAGGGAAAACGGAAGAGGAGGAGAACAGGTAAAACTAAGTTCCTTCTTTGACAAACGAGTGAAACCAAAGAACCTTGAAATATTGAACAACTTGAAAGAAAGAATACAACGGAGATGAGCAAAGTTGAAAACACTCCGTTAGAAAAGAGGAACAAGGAAGAACAAATTCAGACAGCACTCCGGTTGAAAAGAGATGGACGACTTGATAAGGCAAAAAGAACTTGAGCAAAGGGCACAACACTCCGGTTAAATGGATATAATGAAAGAACACAATCCTCACCATTCGAGATAATGATTGAAGAGAGTAACATCACAATGCCTCCGGAACAAAGAAAAAAATGGAATGGAATGAACGGAGGAGAAAACAATATCTTCTACCTCGAATGATCTTGAAAGCATCTTTAGGAGAAGATTCGAACGTAGTTGTTGGAAAACCAACAACGAAAAGAGTAAGCTTGTAGTGGGCTTATGGAGAACATCTCAAAACTATGAGGTGAAATTCTGCCACTAACAGAAACAATGGATTTGAATTGATATGAACAAGCAGACAAGAAAACTATTTCACCGGGAGGATAAAATAAGAACCTGGATCATTTATAAGTACCATAAATAGCAACAATCCTTAGGGAAAGCTTTAGGTGAAATATAACCCAAGATAACTTCAATGACGAGATTAATTGGTTGAAAAGATGTCTTGAGCGAAGAGAAATTGATGGATTTAGATATGTCACTCTTGAAAACTTGTGAATCATGAAACACGAAGGGAAATTATCAACAATGACATAACACCGCCTCAAAAGATGAGATATGAAAGAATCGCACTTCAGAATGCAAGATGAAGAATGCTTGAACTCCTCGGAAAAGAATCTCGATGAACACTTGGAGAAGGAATTAAATCCTTGATGAACCATCATGTAGATCCTCCATGAAGAACTCCAGTAATCAAAAGGATGACAAAAAGAAAGAGAAGTTGAGAATATAAGGTGAAGCCTTGCAATGATTAAATGGAGCTTTGCGACAAGATAATGCGGAAAACTTGAAACTCTGGAAAAGAAAAGATGAAAACAATTGAAATAGAGAATTTGATGAACCTCCGGAATAAGGAATTGAATTTACTCGATGAAACAAGAATAAGAATTACATTATGCTCATCCTTCACCAATTAGATTGATGAAAACCAACAGATTTAGCATACTACTTATTCTCGTTGAAAAAGGATTAAGATAGATATAGCGCAAACTTGAGAAGGTCTTCAACGAACCACCGGTAGGATTTGGGAACAAGGAATAAATTGATAAATGACCAAGGAAGAGAACTCTTGAACGAACCACTGTAAGAATTGGAAAAGAACGAAGAAAAGAGATGAATCACCGGTACGAATTAGAAAATGAACAAAGATACTTGGGGAAATTTAGATACTAGAGAATGAAGAGATCCCGAATTGATTAGAGAAAACTTGATTTATGCATCGGTAAGATTTGGAGAACAAGAGCTGAAAGCTAGGAATGAAAAAAAAAATCTTCTGAAATGATGGCCTCCGGAGAATCAAACTGAAAAGACTCATGAAATGCTCCGGATGAGTGAAAAGAATTCTCACAATCGAAAACAATTATGAGAGGATGGCATCAAGCTAGAACCATAAATTTTGAAGAGAATGGAGCAAGATTTAAGACAAACTCTTCTTCGGACTTCAAATGTTGAGAATGACGATGAGAAACACCACCATGAATTGTTGAGATACTCCGGGGTGAAAATTAGAAAGGATGAACCAACGATGAAAGAATTTGAAAGATCTAGGAGAAGGCATTTACCTGATGACAAAACATTCTTACGTCAAACTTTGAAATGGATTTGAGAATAACTCCGGAAAGAATTAGAAGAGTCAGGTAAGATCCTGGGAAAAGACCTATGGGTTAGGGCCCACTAAAAAGAAACACCTCCGAACAATTATTTAAAAGGGAGATTGCACCGGTTGATTTAAATGGCTTGAATGAGATAAAAATCTCGAAAGAGCTTGAATGAATGGAGAGTGGAAACACGAATCTTTGAGATAACTTGAGCACTCCGGAACAATTGAATAGCTAGAAGTGGATGATTAAGAGGTCCACTAGCATGGGAGAGCATTGAAAGGAGGAAAAGGGATATGATCAACACTGAAGGCTTGAATTCAAACCGCCGAAGAAGAAAAAGAATGACAAATGATGAACTTGAAGCTCCGTTATAATCTTCCTGAGAATCACCGGATAAGAATATTGACGGAAAAGAATGGAGAGGCTTCACATCCATAAGATGGATACTTGATTCGGAAATCTGAGTCCTTGAAGAAACAAGGGTGGGAGGGAGGGACGACAAAGACAACTTGGGATGGATGAAACTAACACCATTGAGAAAACTGAGATTGGATCTTGCAGATCTTGAAAATGATCGGATCCCCTTGAAGAGGAACACGCCGGTTGAAAAGGATTTACATGACAATCTCGATTATCATGAAGGATTGGTATTCACATAGGAGTATGAGAACACCACTTAGGGAAGGTATGGAATCAACATTTGACATTGAAGCAACTCGTATACCACAACTGAAAACAAAAACAAAGGATTGGCTTGCAAAATAAGCCGGAACAAACATATGATAGAGATTTTGTCCGAAGTTTTCGTGGTGGGGCCCACACGGGCTCGATCGTACAGCACCATCATGTACAAGTCAGTGCTCATGACATACGAAGCGTCCCCGAGTCAGCATAGCCAAGGACTCTTTAAGACACAACGAGACCACTGTAAAACCAACCGTGGATAGGCGGACCACTAGACGTCGAACCCCAATCTCATATCATGCATCTGTCGGAAAGATATCCTAGGAGCTACATGAATTCCCACTTATAAACTCCCGAAACTTTCTGGTTATGCAATCAGGTGTTGGGGATACAGGGGAATCATAATATCTCACCCAAAACTAACAAATCCTACATCAAGCTGTATCCATCCTTCAACACATAACCAAGAAACCTTCGGAAATCATCTACCTCAACCTTCGAAAAGCATCCATTATACGAGTTATGGCAATACTCCCGAACTCCCGCCCTAGTACTGGGTGGCGTCGAGGTTATGTCACCAACAACTGCATAAACGAGACTTTTGATGTCGGCGAAACTCAGGTATTCCAGAACTGCAAAGATAAAATTGTGATGACAACACCTCGGATCTCAACTCCCCGGGACACTGCCACAACCCCTAAATGTCAGGAGGCACCAAGAACAATGTTCTCGTCACAAAACCATCAGAACGATTTCAAGATATCCGCGTGATCATAAAAAAAATTAGTGAAATTTGAGGAGAGAAGAGTCAAAACTCTACGTCAGGAGGCCTCACCAGAGCGACAAAGGGACTGAGGAGTAAAAAGAATCCTACTGTACGATATATATAATCCTGTAAGACTCAAAACATTTTTCTAGACTCAACAACACCAGCGATTCGATCAAGCAAGGGGCTCCTAAGTCGGGGAAGGCTCTGATACCAACTTGTAACACCCACAATGCGGCTATATCTCCCACGTGTCGGAGCATGACTTAGAGGCATAACCCCATTGTAGGCATGTCGCAAGAGGGGTAATCTTTACACATCCCATGTACTGAATAAGACTGAGGTACAGAGTTGGCTTACAATCGCCACTTCACACAATACATAAATATAGCATTACATCATCTAGAATACAATCAAGGTCCGACTACAGAACCAAAATAAAGAAAGACTACCCCAAATGCATAGATCCCCGATCGCCCCGACTGGGCTCCACTATTGATCGAAAGGAAATGAAACAACACAACGAACATGATCTTCATCGAGCTCCCACTTGAGCTGGGTTGCATCACCTGCACTGGCATCATCAGCACCTGCCACTGGTTTTGGGAGTAATATGTGAGTCACGGGGACTCAGCAATCTCACACCCTCGTGATCAAGACCATTTAAGCTTATGGGTAGGAAAAAGTAGTGAGGTGGATCTGCAACAAGCACTAGCATATATGGTGGCTAACTTACGCAAATGAGAGCGAGAAGAGAAGCAAAACACGGTCGTGAACTAGAAGTGAGCAAGAAGTGATCCTGAAACTACTTACGTTCTAGCATAACAGAAGAACCGTGTTCACTTCCCGGACTCCGCCGGAAAGAGACCATCACGGCTACGCATGCAGTTGATTCATTTTAATTAAGTTAACTGGCAAGTTCTCTACAATCGGACATTAACAAATTCCCATCTGCCCATAACCGCGGGCACGGCTTTCGAAAGTTCAAAACCCAACAGGGGTGTCCCAACTTAGTCCATCACAAGCTCTCACGGTCAACGAAGGATATTCCTTCTCCCAGGAAAACACGATCAGTCTCGGAATCCCGGTTCCAAGACATTTTGACAATGGTAAAACAAGACCAGCAAAGCCGCCCGATGTGCCGGCATCCTGATAGGAGCTGCACATATCTTGTTCTCAAGGCAACACCTGATTGTCCAAGATTCCGGTAGGCCAGCCCAGAGTTGCCCCTGGTGGCCACCGGCGGCTGACAGGTTCGGACCAACACTTAGACAAGCACTGGCCCGGGGGGTTAAAATAAAGATGACCCTTGAGTCTGCAGAACCCAACGGAAAAAGGCTAGGTGGCAAATGGTAAAACCAAGGTTGGGCCTTGCTGGAGGAGTTTTATTCAAAGCAAACTGTCAAGGGGTTCCCATTATAACCCAACCGCGTAAGGAACGCAAAATCAAGGAATATAACACCGGTATGATGGAAACTAGGGCGGCAAGAGTGGAACAAAACACCAGGCATAAGGCCGAGCCTTCCACCCTTTACCAAGTATATAGATGCATTAAAGTAAACAAGATATAATAATGATATCCCAACAATAACCATGTTCCAACAAGGAACAAACTCCATCTTCACCTGCAACTAGCAACGCTATAAGAGGGGCTGAGCAAAGCGGTAACATAGTCAAACAACGGTTTGCTAGGAAAGGTGGGTTAGAGGCTTGACATGGCAATATGGGAGGCATGATAAAGCAAGTGGTAGGTATCGCGGCATAGCAAAAGAGCGAGCAAGCGGCAAGCAAAGATAGAAGTGATTTCGAGGGTATGGTCATCTTGCCTGCAAAGTTCTCCGAGTTGATGAAAGCTTGATCCTTGTAAGCGTACTCAACGGGTACCTCGAACACGAACTCGTCTCCCGGATCTACCCAAGGCAAGAACACAAGAAAAGGAAACCACAATCAACCATGGTGCAATGCGCAGGCAACATGATGCAAAACATGGCATGATATGCGGGATGTGATATGCAATGCATATGCATGCTCCGGAAGGAAAAGATCGAACCAGGCCTCAACTTGGCAAACCAAGTGTGCCTCTGGAAATATGAGTTGATTTCGGTCGAAATCGATATAAAGATCACCGGAAACGGATGCACGGTTTGCAAATGGCAAGCAAAACAATAATGGCACGGTTCTACGATTAACAGCACGATGCCATCTAAAATGCAACAAGAAACTAAGCTACTGCACTCTAACATAGCAACAAAGCACATGACAGTGATCTACTCAAGATGCTTGACAAAATATGAACACTGAGCTACGGCTAAATCACACAAGAGCAGGTACAAATAAGCATGGCAAAAGTGCAAAAGATATCCGCTTCACAGACTTAGTGAAAATACTAACATGCTAGGAATCAACATCAGAAAGCAATGTTTAGAGCAAGATGACAACATGCTACAGGATTAGAACATAGCAAGACAAGGCATGACATGATTCTACTCAAAGCATATAACAAAAGTCCCTTACTGACCATAAGCAAAAAGGGATTAGAAGATATGATGGCACCCGTGTAAACATAGCAAGTTTCGTTACCAGATTCAGACTTAGCAGAAAAACTGGACATGGCATAAACAGAATTATGAAGACATGTTTGCGAGCTCGATGCACTCAACACAAGGCATTGCATGACAAACTAAGCATACACCCAGCAAGAATTCATGATCAAGAAGCTAAAAATGGCAAGAACAATCTCATAGCATGCATGGATCAACTACAAGAACCTTGGCAAAATTGATTAACACGTAAACAATCTGCCAGGAACATTTTATAGCAAAAGTAGAGCAAGATTGAGTCATGCTAGGGTACTCCATAAATTCAAACAGGGACATGGATGGATATAGCATAACCATATGTCCAAATCATCCTTACTGAACATACTCAAAAGAAGAATGGATCACTCTGTAGCAACATGAGTACATGGAATTAAAATAACAGCAGGGAAATGACTTAGTGAAATTCTAAGTCCCCGGAATCAGCAATATTACGAGAGCTACTTTGTATGCATGTGCTAGTCACCACATTGATCACAAAAATACATGGCATACACCCCTGTAAAGATGGCATGGCATAGCCCAAAACATATGCAGAGCACATGACCATATGTAGCACACAATAATCATGACAAAAATGACAAATGCTCATAATCTGATAAGAATCAGGAACTAACATTTTATAGCACTTTTTAAATAGTCATTAGGGCATCAAGATGGACTAAAACAAGCATAGTGCAATGGAACAAAATGAAAAGCACAACCTGATGAACAATTCGATATCTCACACGCACAAAACGGAGCTAAGGATGAGTTATGATGCGATGAACATGGCCTGAAAATATCACAGATCTGGGGACTTAGAAGAAAATCACCTCCGTGAAAATTCAACGCGGGACGGGCTCGACCCAGGACGGAGGGATCCGGTTGAGGGCGACGCGTTTGGTTCGGTGGACGTGGCCATGCAGGGACGGAGCTGTGTAGATCTGGCGGGGACGAAGTCAACGGCGACGCCGACGGCTTCTCCGGCGACAAGGGAAGGTGGAACTCCGACGAGGTGGCTGCAGACGACCGGATCCGGTGGCAAGCGGCCGGATCGGGGCATGGACGACGCTCGGGCATTGCAGGCGTCATGCGACGGCGGCATGGTAAGGCGATGGGAGCCGGGGCATCCGGGTCCGCCTGGCGATGGTCGTCGGCGCTGCTCCGGTGGCTGGCAAGGTCGGCAGGAGGCGGGGTCGCGCGGGGACGGCGGTGATGCCCGACGTGAGCGGCAGAGCAGCTCGGGCGAGCGGGCAAACGAGCTCGTGTGGCGGGGATGGCTAGGAGGAAGACCGGAGCGGAGCGCAGCTCCGGTGAGGTCGTGCCGGCGAGGCGGCGCCGGTGAATGTCGGCGGCGAGCGGGGAACCGCACGGAGCAAGGGTGGCGGGATCTGGGTGCCCACGGGCTCGGGAGGGCCCTGGATGGGCCTGCAGGGCCAGCGGCGGCGGTGGGAGAGAGAGGAGGCGCGGTGCGACACGTGGCGGCCTTTGAGTGGGCACGAGAGGCGGTGGACGTGTCCGGCCGCCGGGCTGACATGTCCAGCGGCGCGGGGAAGATGGATCTAGGGTTTCATCTGCGCGAAAATTTCGGGGAGACACACATATTTATAGGTAGAGGGAGCTAGGAGAGTCCAAATTAGGTGCAGTTTTCGGCCATGCGATCGTGATCGAACGACCGAGAGGATTGAGGGGGTTTGGATGGGTTATTGGGATAATTTGGAGGGGTGTTGGGCTGCAACACATATGAGGCCTTTACGGTTCCTCGGTTAACCGTTGGAGTATCAAACAGACTCCAAATGGCACGAAACTTGACACGCGGTCTACCGGTGGTGTACCAAGGCCGCTTGGCAAATCTCGGTCCATTCCGAGAAATTTTAACACCCGCACATGAAAAGAGACAAAAGAGGGCGCCGGAGGACATAGGAGTGCCAGATTGCAAAACGGACAACGGGGAAAATTCTCGGATGCATGAGACGAACACGTGTGCAAATGCGATGCACATGATGACATGATATGAAATGCATGACATGCAAACAAATGACAAGGCGACAACAACGAATAACTAGAAGACACCTGGCGCAACGGTCTTGGGGCGTTACACAAACCTCTTGATTGCGTTGGGTGCAAGTTCTTTTGTGTGTAGGTACTATTCATGAGGTTTCGCGTGGTTATCCTACTAGTTTGATAACCTTGGTTCTTAACCAAGGGAAATACTTATGTCTACTTTACTGCATCATCTTCTCATCTTCAGGGAAATCCCGATGCAGCTCACAAGTAACATTGGTTTCCTAACTCTTCAGCGAGGACTATGACTATAACGTCCCGAAGAATGTCATCCCGGACACTGAAGAAAACACACATATATAGAAGAGATTTCCAAAGTCTTCACTCAAAGAAATAGGTTGGATTGAGCATAGTTCGCAAATATTATCTTCGTATCACTTGAATCCCTCCTTACAGTACGGTTTTCCCTACGACTCAAAAAGAATAAAAAGATGTAGGATCAAGGAGTATGGCTAGGGGGTGAATAGGCTACTAAGCTGAAGAATGGAATCTTCCCCAATTTTAAATTGTTGACATATTTCAAGCTTTTCTAGTAAGCTATAGAACATCCTACACATGCATATCTAGAGTAATAGAGCGCCGAAAGTAAACATGCAAGTGCAAAGGTAAATGCATAGAGTTGAGAGGATCACTAGTCGTGGTTTGGATAGTTGGCTCTATCTTACATGCACATTAATGTATGCTTCAATCCATGGAGGATCTAGAATTACAAAGGATTCCGTTTGCAAGATTCCACAACGAAGCGGTCCATGGAGCATGCTCACCCACAAAGGGTCCACTTAGGAGCAGCCATCCTATTCCGTTTGTGGCTTATGCCCATGGAGAAGCATCACTAAGGTAGATGTTCATGAAGTAGGCAATCTCCAAGCCCTCAGAAACATCTTGGGTTGTGTCTAATTATCTGCAACCTCTCCAAATGCAAGTCCATATCTAAGTGCGACCAGTACAAACAAGCCCTTGTCATTATCCAGAGGTAGTTATCCATGTTTGTTAGCCTATCCATTGCTTCTTGGTGTTTCCATATGTGGGGATAATTCTTGAACATTTATGAAATATGTTGCCCATAGTTTGCTTAACTTCCTAGATGCAGTTGGTATTTGCGCCATTGGCGTAATGAGTCATCTAGTACTAGAAGAGAAGGCTATGAAGAAAATCACGTGGAGGCATAGACAACCCTGGCATTATGAATGATGTCAACACAACCGGCCCTATCCATATGGCTTCTGGACGGATCTGGCGACAGATCATCCTCCTCCTGTGGCGCCACCAATACAGTTGCTCTTGTAGCAGAATAAGTCCATGAATGGCAAGTTCCTTAGATCCAACTCCTTTATTTATAAAGGAACCCATTGTCTCTCATTGGCCCCAGCGGTGACGTTGCTTGGACTAGCAACTCTGGCTATATTTTCTCTTCCAGGATGATGACATGATCCTATTTTTTGACACATTTGAGGATGTGGTCGGTGACTATCTAGGAGTAGGAATAGAAAATGACCCAGGTGCTAAATCTTCAAATGAAAGGAATGGAGCAAGAAGTGTGATGAAAGGGGCAATGAAGGTTATGAAATCAAACAAACATTTGTGTCACCCATCCATGCCCATCATGGCCAAGGGAAATCGCTACCGCAGTTCGTAACTCAAGTCACGTGGTGCACACTCAATACGACACACTGAACATGGTAGAATGATGGCTCCTGATTCCCCACTTTGGGTTGCGCTATTTGGCTAAGAGAAAATCTAGCATATCATGTATAAGCTCATCGACCCTCAAATTCCTGGTCAATTTACATGATACATGAAAAATCCGGCCTGAGCAAATCTGTAAAAAGCCCGGCCTATAAACAAAATATGGTCGGCCCGTAAAACCTTGGCGTTTTTGGTATATTTACCAGATCCGACGCATTTTAGGGCTCTTATCTGGTAAATCCCCAACCCTCCTCCACCACAACCTCTCTCTCTCTCTCTCTAGCACCAAAACCTCTTTCTCTAGACAATGTTTTCCACATGCACAACCACTTTGCTCGATCTCGAGCAGGGTACGCGGGCATGGTGGCCGAGGGGACCACCACGGCTTGCCGCCGCACAAGCGAGTCTGCCACGATGACGAGGCTGGGAGCTCTGCCATCTGCCCCGCTGGAGGAAGGGCGATGCGTGCAGGTGAGGGAGTGCGGCGCCCTCTCCCCCTAGTGGCGGTCGGAGGGCGTGGAGGGAGTTTGACTGCCTCCACAACATCATTTGGCCGACCACCAAGCGCTTTCGCGAGGCGGAAAACGAGCTTGCGTAGGTGAAGGAGGCAGTCGTGACTGGAGAAGAAGGCATCACCACGTGCCTCATGGCAGCCAAGAGGAGTTCGACCTTGCCTTCATTCTCTCCTACTCCGCGATGGAGTTCCATCTCCATGTCAGGAGGGGCGTATAGTTTAGATTACGTTTAATCTAGTATGTCTTTAGTTTGTGTGATGAACTTCCGGTGAACTATGGTTGCAGGAATTATGTTTATGTACTATGTTCAAATTATCAAGTATGTTTTGAACAATTTCTTCTGCAATGCTTTTCGGTGTACTGCAAAATCGTTTACAGTATCATGTCAACGCAATTTGCGATAGTGTGGTTCACAAGATCAGCAAGAGATGTTGTTGGTGCAATAATTCGCCTCCTTATGTTTTGGAGATTGTTGTCACAATAGTGAGGGACTTATGTGTTTGCTAGTGCACACAGAATAACAGGTCCATGGAGTCATGTGGAGTTTGGTACAAACTCCGAAGATAATCTCCTGTGTGACAACAGGGATTATTACCGAAGATTATGCCTGTTGAGACCAACCCCCAAAAATTATTGATGCAAAGCAATTGGTTAGATGTTCGTCTGAAGAAATTGACTGCAGCCAAGGAGTTGAAAACAAAGTGAGGACGTAGCATTTATTTCGTTCTTCTTCTTTCTATTTATTGAGTCATAGGATCACCGTACTATTATGAGGGGTATAGTGTTCGAAACTTATGATTCACTAACACTAAACCCAAATCCTATGTGAGTTGAGAGAAATCTCTTTGTGTTTCAAACAAATACTTGCTAGCTAGAGATGATGTTCCTCCTCGATACGAGACATTTGTTTTAGACCGACGAGTTAGCATTACTTGTTCCTCAAGTAATGTTACCATTGTGCTTAAAATCTCACCGTTGAGAATGTGTCGGTTGGCCTTTGGCTGGACCATGTGTCCAAAATGTTCATTTCCCATCTAGGAAGGCTACAGCTATAAATAGCAAACCGCTCCAACGTTGTACGTTGGCTGCTCCATGTGATTCCTAGAAGATTGTGTGAGAAACCCTTTCTTCTGAGTGATATGAGTTTAAAATCCACCGCGAGAAAACCCCAGAGCCGAAAAATTAGATAGTGGTTTAGCTTCACTTGAATCTAAGTCCAGTACGCTCCACCTATTACTCTTCAGAGTTGCGAACTCTCTCGATGGTTAGGTGTCAAGTTCTCCAGAGACCAAGAGTAATTGTGGTTCTCAAAGAAGAAGTCTATAAAGGTTTGGAGATCACCTCAAGTATCTACCACGAGTGGTCGGCGTTCATTAATAAATAAATTGTCTAGGAGAATAGAGTGAAGAGAGTTTGTCTTGTGTTAAATCTCCAACCAGACATAGTCCTTTTCTAGAAGGGTGAGCTGATCTCTCAGATTCCTTGTCTCCATCGAGCATCACTAATTACCTATGTCCCTCCTTATTTACTTTCATTTAGTGTTGTATGATATGCTCCAGTCATGTGATTCCTTTCGATGCATGATTTAGTTCTTGTTCACTAGTTATTATTCGCTCGCTGTACTTTGTCTTCTTCACTCCGCTACTGGGTACCTAGAGATTTGAAGTTTCCGGAAGAAACATTAAATCTGCCTTTAACCCCCCTATGCTAGACATACTTCGTTCCTATAATTGGCATTAGAGCAACGTACACCTTGCCTCTCGTCTTTTTGGTTTAACAACCTTAGAGTTTAAGTATGTCTTCAGTGAGATACAAGTCGCATATTAACACGTCTCAAATGTAATTATAATTTTTTGTTGTTTCATGCTATTATATTATCAATCTTGGATGGTTTATATGCATTTATATGCCATTTTATATCAATTTTTGGTACTAACCTATTAACCTAGTGCCCATAAAATAATCATGCATAAAAGATTTCAGAGAAAACTCAAATAATATTCATGGATAATCTGATCATCAACTCACAATCCATCGGATCCCAACACACACACCGCAAAAGTGATTACATCGATTAGAACTCCCAGATTATCGAGGAGAACATTGTGTTGAAGATCAAAAAGATATAGTGATAGCCATCTAACTACGAACTATGGACTCGTAGGTATGTGGTAAGCTACTCAGACATCATCAGAAGGACAACAAGGTTGATGCAGAGCCCCTCCGTGATCTAATCCCCCTCCGGCAGAGTGCCGAAAAAGGCCTCCAGATGGGATCTTGTGGTTCTGGAACTTACGGCGGCGGAAAAAGTATTTTGGATGGCCCGCTATTGGTTTCCTGATTTTCGAGAATTTATAGAGGCGGAGTTAGGTCAAACGGAGCCACGTGGGTCCCACCAGCCACCAGTGTGTGCCCTAGAGCCTCGTGGGCCCATGTTTCATCTTTTGGTCTTCTCTCGAAGCTTCTAGTGTCTCTTTTGTCTAGAAAAAAATCTCTAAAAAGTTTTGTGGCATTTGGACTTCATTTGGTACTGATATTCTGAAAAACCAAAAACAGGCAAAAACATCAACTGGCACTAGGCACTAAGTTAATAGGTTATTCCCAAAAAATGATATATAATTGCTTGTAAATGCATATAAAACATCCAAGATTGATACTATGATAGCATGGAAGAATAAAAAATTATAGATATGTTGGAGACCTACCAAGCATCCCTAAGCTTAATTCCTGCTCGTCCTCGAGTAGTTAAATGATAAAAACATATTTTTTTGATGTGGAATACTACCTATCATATTCATCATATAATCTTTTCTCTGTGGCATGGATATTTGGTATTGATTGATTCAAAGCAATAGTCTATAGTTTGACATGAAAATATAAATACTCAAGCATACCAACAAGCAAACATGTCTTTCAAAATATCAATGCTAAAGAAAGTTATCCCTAGCCCATTATGCTCAGTCATTGATCCATTCATGAAAAACACTCAATATTAACTACACCCAATGCACAAGATGACAACAATGCTCTCCAATTGGTGCTTTATAAGAGAAGATGGGAGACTATTATTTTCATAAAAGTAAAACAGATAGGCCCTTCGTAGAGGGAAGCAGAGATTTGCATGGGTGCTAGAGCTCAGAGTTTAAAATAGAGATACAATTATTTTTGAGAGAGGCATGCTTTTCCTGTCAAAGTCATGAACGAAAGTTTTCAATATCTCCCATGTTGGACACACTATAGGCAGTTCCCTAACAGAAAATTGAGTTTATTTCCATTCCACCATCTTTTAACAATCCATGCTTGTTGTATCCATGGGTGCCTTCCAATTTTTTAAATTTCCAAGGAATTTATTATTATTATTATTATTATTATTATTATTATTATTATTATTCATTTTGGGACTGGGCATCCCTATTAACTTGCCATTTTCTCATGCAATGACAAGTGAATAAACACTCATCTTGAGAATAACCCATCTAGCATGAAAGATATTGACCACCCCCTGTCACTTCATGAGCCGTACGAGCATACAAAACGGATTTTTTAATGATTAGAGTTGGCACATGCAAATTTACTTGGAACATCGTGTAAATACCGCTTATAGGTAGGTATGGTGGACTAATTTGGCACAACTTTGGGTTTAAGGAATTGGATGCATAAGCAGTA
Source organism: Triticum aestivum (assembly GCF_018294505.1). NCBI lineage: Eukaryota > Viridiplantae > Streptophyta > Magnoliopsida > Poales > Poaceae > Triticum > Triticum aestivum. The sequence goes on along the minus strand of NC_057806.1, from coordinate 264,072,346 downwards.
TTTCCGCTTAATACAAATGAAGGCTAGTGAATAGATTGAGAAGCAACCAACCAAAAAACTAAAACGTTCATAAACATGCATTGAGAATAACTAAGACTGAATAATGCACCATAAGTAAGATGTTACTTCGTTGCACAACTATTGAATTTATGTGCATGCATAGGAAATCACAAACCTTAACACCAATATTTTTCCTAAATCACAATTACTCACTAGCTTAACTCAAATATTATCATCTCCATATCGCAAAACTATTGCAAGGAATCAAACTTATGATATCCAATGATGTACATGAAAATTTTAATTATATCCTTCTTGGATATCCATCACAACGGGAACAAATTAATATCTTGGATATACCTCTCAAATAGGTGTGTCCAGCAAATATGATTGTGACAAACTGAAAAGAAAAATAAGCAAAGACTCATATAATACATGACGCTCCAAGCAAAACTCATACCATGTGATGAATAAAAATATAACTCCAAGTAAAATTACCGATGGTTGGTACAAGAAAGAGGGGATGCCTTCCGTGACATCCCCATGCTTAGTTGCTTGGGAGTCCTTGAATATAACCTTGGGGGTTCCTTGGGCATCCTCAATCTTAGGCTCTTTCCACTCCTTATTCCTTCATCCATCATGATCTCACTCAAAACTTGAAGACTTTAGCACACAAAACTCAACAAAACCTTCATGATATCCATTAGTATAATAAAGCAAATCACTACTTTAAGTACTGTTGCAAACCCATTCATATTTTATTATTGCATTATGCCTATTGTATTCTAACTTAACCACAGCTTATACCCACCGATACAATCCATAGATTCAACAAAACAAGCAAAACGATGCAACCCAAACAGAATATGTCGAAAACAGAATAGTCTGTAGCAATTCGAACAATGACCATGCTTATGTAACTCCAAAAATTCTGAAAATTTATGGTAACATGGGAAATTTATATATCAGTCATGTGTAAAAATTTCAGAATTTTATCACCCAATATGCTGTAAAACAATTCTACTACTGGATGCAAAGGTTTGTGTTTTTGCACAGAATCAAAGCAACTATCATCCAAAAGGCTTTACTTGGCACAAACACTAATTGAAACACAAAAACACAACCATAATAGTAGACTAATTGTGTGCACACAAGAAAACATAAAAATAAACAAGAAAATTAAGATAATTATTGGGTTGCCTCCCAACTAGCGCTATCGTTTTACACCCCTAGCTAGGCATAATTCATAGTTCCAAGTGTTGCTTTCTTTCAAATTAACCCCATAGGTTGCCCTCATAATGGATTAATATGATTTCTTAATCCTTTTTCTAGAGAAGTGTTCCATACCTTTGTTTAATGGGAATTGAAATTTTATATCCCGTTCTTTCATATCGATAACAACACCTATGGTTCATGAGGACGGTCTACCAAGTATTATGGGACAAGACGGATTGCATTCAATATCAAGCACAATGAAATCAACGGGTACATAATTCCTATTTGCAAGAATAAGAACATCATTTATTCTACCCAAAAGTTTCTTGATAGTGGAGTCTAGTGCAAATTAAGAGAACATTCATCCTTATTGGTAAAACCTAGCACATCACATAGAGATCTTGGTATTGTGGAAATGCTAGCACCCAAATCTCATAAAGAATTGCACTCATAATTTTTATATTGACTTTAATGGTGGCTTCGCATTTACCATATAATTTCCTAGGTATGGAAATCTCTAATATTAGCTTTTATTCTAAAGCTTTCTTCATCGTTTCTACAATATGTTTAGTAAAAGCCTTATTTTGTTCATAAGCATTGGGTGAATTGAACATGGATTGCAACAAAGAAATACACCGAATCAAAGAACAACTATCATAACTAAAGTCTTTGTAATCGCAAAGAGTGGGTACATCACTATTTAGAGTCTTTCCTCTCCAATCCCAGTTTAATCAATTTTTTCATTATGATTTTCACCCTCCGAACTATGGGGATGCCTCCTAGCTAAAGTTGACTCTTATCCAGTCCCCTTTTCATCAAGTTTAACATTGTTAAATAAAGATTCAATAGAAGAAGCACCAATCATTTTAATATCTTCATCATTGGTACGTGCAAATGATTCCGCTTAGCTGCCATTTGACATCGAACTAGCTAGTGTAGCTTGTGCATTTCCCTAGAAAATTTCTAGTAAGAGCAAATTGAGATTGAAGATTAGCAACTTATTCATTAACATCATCAAGTTGTTTGGCAATGGCATGTAACAAGGTAGAGTGTTCTTTAAGTTCTTCGGTAAAAAAATTGTGCTCAAATTGCGTAGACATATAATCCGTAGTATTTTTTCATTCTTGGCCAAAATTTGATGATAAGAGGTATCATGATAATTTTCTCGAGACATCACGACTAGGAAAACAAGATAACAAGCAAACAAAAAATATTTTTGTATTTCTGTAAACACTTTTTAGAAGTGGGGGAGATGAAAACGAGAGGCAAATGGCAAATAATGTAAATGCAAGGAGATGGACGTTTATGTGTAGGTACTTGATAGATGTTGATGATGTCTCCCCAGCAACGACACCAGAAATTCTTCCAACTACTTGTGAACTGCGTGGGGATTTCCCTGAAGAGGAGAGGGTGATGCAGTACAGTACAGATAAGTATTTCGCTTAGTTAAGAACCAAGGTTATCAGTCTAGTAGGAGAACCACGCAATACCTCGTTAACAGCACCTATACACAAATAACAAATCCTTGCAACCCAACGCGAACAAGGGGTTGTCAATCCCTCGGCGGTTACATGCAAGATTAAATAGTGTAGTAACTCATAGATAGATCAAACAAAAATACAAAATAAAATAAATAAAGTAAAATTTCAGCAAGCTATTTTTAGCATATGATAAAGTAGACCCAGGGGCCATAGTTTTCACTAGAGGCTTCTCTCTTGACAATAGCATACAGTGGGTAAACAAATTACTGTTGGGCAATTGATAGAAAAACAAATAATCATGACGATATCCAAGGCAATGATCATGTATATAGGCATCATGTCTGAGACAAGTAGACCGACTCCAGCCTGCATTTACTACTTTTACTCCACACATCGACCATTATCCAACATGGATCTAGAGTATTAAGTTCATAAAGAATGGATTAACGCCTTAAGCAAGATGACATGATGTATATGTCGATGTCAAAACCTGCAGACCTCGGGGTAGGGGGTCCCGAGCTGTGGATCTAGGATCGATGGGTAACAAGGGACAACAAACACAGTGTTTACCCAGGTCCGGACCCTCTCAAAGAGGTAAAACCCTACGTCCTGCTTGATTGTATTGATTGTATAACATGGTTCACAGAGTAAATCTACCTCGAGATCAGTATGAGATAAACCCTAGGCTACGGGGGATGAAGATAGCTCTGCCCCTAATGACTACAACCCTCGGTTTATATAGACATCGATAGGGTCAGGGTTATCGAAGATAGATTACAATAAGGAATAAAAGAGATCTTCCACCTTCTTGACTTGGAGGGCACACCACGACTTCATATATCTCCTACCATAGTACGGCAACACCAGTCCGACCCATGTATAATGGGTCGTCGCCTTGAGGACCCCTTAGTCCATGACTCCCTCAGTAGCCCCCGAACTTGCCTCCAATGCCGAGACTTGTATCTCGTATCCATTCATTCGACCAGTATCCGGTTTGTGGGGTGAGTTCCTCTGCAAGTCTCCCCCTTGTTTGGTACTAATTGATGTCCGGAGTCTAAAATGGTTGTTTTACTTCACACCGAAGGTAATAATAAAAATATAGCTCAAGCACAAATAGTGCCTTTATCTGACAACCTTTTCTCTTTCATCGAAGAGTCGCTTCTGGTCATAACACCAAGCAGTTACTATTTCTCAAAGCACGGCTAGAGGCTGATGCCACGCTTGACACGTCCCCTCAAGGTGGAAATCATGTCCCGCTTTTCGAGGGATATGGTTAATGATTTCGATTCCCCTCCCCGCTCATAACATTGCGGAGATATCGGGAAGTGGAGAGGCCAACGACGTGAAAAAAGGGATCTCTGGCCTACCCATAGTTATAAAAAGGGGGGCACTACAGTTTGGCTCCCACGCCTTTTCATTCCTTCCGCACTCGCAGTCCTTCAGAGCTCCAGCGCCATTTCTCCATGCTTCCATAGCCAATCCCACTTCACCTCCCGGGAACGGGGAAGCCTCCTCTATGACCAACGAGGATATACTGAAGCTGAAGGAGGCCGGTTACTTGCCAGCCAACATTGTCCATCGAGCCCCCGAAGAGGGCCAGATCATCCTTACGCCTGAGTCGGGTGAAAGGGTAGTTTTTGTCCCCCATTTCATTAGGGGGCTAGGATTTCCACTTCACCCCTTTGTGCGGGGGCTAATTTTCTACTATGGGATGGATTTCCACGATCTGGCCCCCAAGTCCCTCCTCCACATTTCGACCTTCATCATTCCCTGTGAAGCGCTCCTTTGGGTCCAGCCGCTCTTCGGCTTATGGTTGAAGGTGTTCAATGTGAAGCCCAAGGTGGTCGGCGGCGAGCACGCGGACTTCTAAGGGGCCATGATCAGCAAGCTGGCACAGGTCAAGTGGCCAGATGGGCACTTCATCGACACCGTCCCGATGTGGCAGAAGGAGTGGTTCTATATCACCGAGCCGAGGGAGGCCGCATGGGGAGCGGCCCCCGCATTCCGGTCCGGAACCCCACTAGATTGGCCTCCTGGACCACCAAGAGTCCGGACTGGGGATGTGCTGCTCACACAAAACGCCGCAGAAGTGCGTCGACAACGTAATAGAGACCGGCGCGAAGGTGGTCGACATGTTACACATCATGCTCCACCGTGGGCTCCTCTCTTGACAGAGAGGGCCAAGCCCATGTGGGAGCACGAGCCCGAGGATCATGCCAAAGTGCGGCACATATTCGACATGACTCCTGACAAGATATGGTGCCAACTATTCCAGCCCTAGAAGGAGTGGCCGACCGAGGGGAAGGACATCAGTCTTGACATCGTGAATCCCCCAAAGTAGGTGAGTGGCATTTCTCTTTGAAGAGTGTTTGGATATTTACATTATGTGAGATGCGATCTAACCTTGTTACGTGGGTTTTGCATGGCTGGCTCGGCAAGGCCAAGAAGATCAGCGGCGCGGCACCGCTGTTGGAGGGGCCCTGATCAGAGCAGCTGGAAAAGATGCTGGTCGTAGTGCCCTACAAGGCACCCGCTAAGAAGGGCAAGAAGCAAGAAGCACCGGAGGCTAGGGAAGGCCTCCGCCGTAGGATCTGTCTGGGCAACCAGTTCGGAGACGCTGCGCCCTCATTTGTATAGGATGGGTCGAGGAGCAGGAGGACTAAGAGGAGGGTGCCTCTTCGCACTCCAAAAAGAGGCCGGTGTCCGAGGATGCCGAGGAAGTCCAATGATGCGGAGCATCCTATGGACATCACCATGTCAAGAGTCCGTTCGGCGAGTGACACGTGTGACATCTACTTCACATACACAAAGGTGAATTGTCTCCTTTACACGTGCTCACTTGACCCCTTCGAGGATGGTATAGTACTTGACACTTCTCCCATGTGCATGCATAGGTACTGTCGAAGCTTCACGGATGTTGAGGAGGAGTGCGAACGCAAGTGTACAACTACACCATCTGCGAGGGAAGCCCATAAGCGATGATGGAAGAAGACGGAGCTGCTGAAGCTACAGCTGCCGGACATCCGGGCTAGATGCCGGACATCCGGTGCCTGGGCAGCCGGGCAGGAGCTGCCCCAATAGACGACCAAAAGCATTAGCGGCTGGACATCCGTCGGCCAGCCCAGACATCTGGCGCTAGGCCACAGCCCGGACATCCGGCGTCATCCCGGAAATCCGGCAGCGCCTATCTAGAGAAGAACAGATTCGGCCACCGCCAGGCCGGACATCCGGCCAGTGCTCCAGACATCCGGCGTCTCACAAACAGCCGGACATCCGGCGCCAGCCTACGCGCATGGATAGGGCCCGAGGCCCATGTATCCCCTTTCCCACTTACCCCTTCGTGACTTAGTCTATAAATAGACCACCCCTCATCCATTCTAGGGTTAGAAAAGGATTAGCTCATTTGAGATAGAGCTTTGCTCATCCATACAGATCTACTCCACGATAGAGACCGCGGCCCTCTACGGACAAGATCCCTCTATGATACAAGACCCCCTCTTGGGTGGATCCCTTCAAGACCTCCTCATGGAGATGAACCTTACCTTGTATCTTTCCCTTTGTTGTTCATGTACCTTGTGGATCTTGTGTGTTTGATTTTCTACCGGATGTGTGATTGGACTTGTTCTTGAGTGTTTTCCCTTGTGCTTTCTCTTTGTTCTTCCCCATGTTCTTCGTGTTCTTAGTTGGGATCCGCTCCTTTCGTGAAAGATCGGTCGTATAGGATTCCACCCTACATCATCTTGGTATAAGAACATGTCATCCATCATGAAAGAATAGTTATTATATATGACACGATGGGGACCCGAATTGAGCGTACAAGTATAAGGCACAACAATAGCATTTTTATTCACGGGGAGCATATTGTGCACACAAGTATTGGGATCATGCAATGAATGGGATGAATCAAAATCTCCTAAAATGTATGAGGAAACTATGGGGGTCTCCTCATGAGCAATGTTGGAAACATCATATGGAGAAAATGGACAACATCCAAAGCAATGCATATCTGAAGCTAGGTGGTCATGGCATGGCATATGAGATAGATGATGCAAAGGGAGCATATCAATATCATCACAAGAAAAACAAATGCCAATAACCATGGGCTTGTCATCTATGCCATATGTGCAAATTGGGTTTATTTTAATACCTTATGCATAGTCACTATGATGAGATTGCAAATATGACATGTGGTTGATCTCATGCATAGCATATGACAAGTCAAGAGGATTGTCGAACATGATGTGACCTAAAGAATTGTCATAATAAATCCTATGTAACATGGCATCACAACTAATAGACTCCACATGGAAATCATCAAACTCATCATAAATGGGTAAATCATCACATGGGGAAGTCGCACTAGCATGAAGCATGGTAATAGGTTGATCAACATCATGCAAGCAATCAATGTCAAGAATGTCCACTAGTGGGACTAGAGCATCACCGTCACCTATGTTACTGTTTTCATTCCACTCAAGTGGTGTAGGTGAGGTGGGAAAGACCAAATGGTGGTCATCTTCATCTTTATGGAACCATGTGGGGGGTGCATCATATTTCACCATGGCCATCGTCTTGTCCAAAGGTAGGACGAAGTCGTCGCGAATCGGTGCATCATCGTATATGGGACCTAGAACCAAATGAGAAGACACAATAGAGGTAGAGGTTAAGTCATTAGAAATCATAGTGACCTTACTCTCTCTATCTGGTGGTTCACTCACTCCCTCAAGGTAGGTGCACTCAATCTCATGTATGGTGGAGTCACTCATCTCACTCAAGTGGTGTGGGTTGTGGCTCTCCTCACATGGGAATTGTGTCAACACATCATATATGCGGCTACTGGTGAAGTCACTCTCACTCTCAATATGATGGCAAAAGTCACTCAAGTCATCATACGTCATCGTGGTCGAAGGGAAAATCCCATGCTCGATCATCTTGTCATCGTCGTCGTGGATGAAGGCCGAAGATGGAACATCATCACTCTCGCCTACTAAGATGGAAGCATCATCCTTGCTCGTCACCATGTTGCTCGCCTCCAAAACTTGGTCCTTGATGGTCTCCGTAGTCGTAGTCGTCGCTGCACCATCTTGAAAAAGAGTCGAAGTAGACTGGGCATCATCAATGCCACAAAAAGGGATGGCGGTGAAGTCAAACTTGGGAGCATCGTCTTGGAGCTCGTCGGGCTTGGACATCGTGGTGGTACTAGCCTCATTCTCATTCTCATGGAGCTTGGTCGTTGCGAAGTGAGCTTGGGGTGGAGAAGCTTTGGCCATCATGAGTTCTTGTTCCGCCTTGAGAGCACCAATGTAGTTGTCGTCGAGGGACTTGTAGTTCTCGAGGAAGATTGTCTTGGAGATTTCATTGTGCAATCCCATCATGAAGTGGAACTTCATCGAAATGGGGTCGTCCACGTCGGCTCGTCGCAAGGCAAGCTTCATCTCCTTGAAGTACTCGTCGATGGAGTTGGATCCTTGGATGGTGTTTTCCAAATGGTGTTGAAGTTGTTCCGTGTAGGTTGGAGGCACGAACTCTCGCCGCAAGGATCTCTTCGTCTTGGTCCAACTCATGTCGTAGCTTTTCGAAGGTGTGTGAAGCCACCATGTGTACGCATAGCCGTGGAAGTTTGTTGTGGCGCACTTCACTTGATCTTCGAGGGGAACTTGATGAAGCTTGAGGTAGTCGTCCATCAAACGTTCCCACTTGATATACTCCTCGGGTTCTAGAGTTCCATAGAAAGGAATCTCATGGTCGATGTCGAGGTCATAGTAGCTCGTGGAAGTCGCGGACTTGATCTTGGGGAGCTTCTTGTGGCGTTCCCCGAACGGGGGTCCCCGGAGTTGCCTGCCTGTGGCCCATGGCGTGGCTTAGCTGGCAGGCCTGTACGGCCCATGTTTATCAACAAGGAAGCAAGACCCTCGCGAGGGGCCAAGCCTCACGAGGCGGACGACACAATACCTCCTCAGGAGCAGCCTCCTCAGGCCAGCTCGTGAGGGGCGGAGAGTTCAAGGTCGGGCAAACCTCGCGAGGTTCTCGTGACATAAGCCATGACGATCGAGACTAGGTGGGAGCCAGGCGGGCGCCAGCGCGCTCAGCGTCCTTGTTTCCTCTTTGGTGCTAAGGGGGAAAGTGCAGGCACAGAGTACCGAGGCATCAAGCAAAGGTTTGCATATTGGTGCGACGAGACCAAGACCATAAGGACGGCAAGACGGAGGTCACCATGGAGCCCAGGATGGCGTCACCGCCAGAACCTTTGGCAGGCGAAGACCACCTTTTGTTAGGATAGCTTGTACTAGCTGTCCCCTTTCAAATTGGCCGTTGTTGGCTCCCTTCCCTCTCAATATTTTTGAGAGGACCAGAGCCTCTATAAATAGGACTAGCCACCACCATTGATGGGGAGAGTCCAAGATCATCCTCAGCCACACAAGTGCATCAAGCACAAGAACACTTCAACCTGAGGAGGCTGTTCTTCCCTTTGTACTGTTCATCCTCAGCCCAAGAGGTAATCCACCACCACCACACTGGAGTAAGGTATTACACCACAACGGTGGCCCAAACCAGTATAAATCTCGTGTTCTTCGTGTTGCGAGTTCGTTGAGTTAGTTTGTGAGATCTAGGCTAAGTTAGGACGCGGATCGATAGGGGGGAGATCTTCGCGTGCACCCCAGTGTTCGAACCTTAAGGGTTTTGCCAGGACCCATGATCCAACACTTCTCTTGAGTGTAGTCTTGAGGTGCTTATTGGCGAAGATGCCATATATCCGAAGGCGAAGATGCCAATGGAGATGGTGAAGTCGTTGAGCGGTTGTTGGTGTTGAGCTCTTGACCTTCACGTTCTTGTTGGTGATGGTGTCGATGCCGATGTGATGTTTCCTAAGATGGTAGCTTGGAAGCATGTGCTCTCGAAGATGAGGAAGATCCCTTGTAGGACTTGATGAGGTCTTTGATCTCCTCCATTTGAACATGTATCTTGGCGTCGGTGGAGTTTTTCGTGGCATCGAACTCATCGTTGTTGTTGTAGATCGAAGGTGAAATGCCTTGCCTATCCATCACAATACACGAGTAGAGGTGAGTAGGAATTGAGATATACAATACCAAGTTACATTTTCCCAAAGTTGACGATGTATCCCGTTTCGCTCAATGTGAGATGAAACAATAGTGGAAATGTTACCGGACTTGTTCACTCACACCTACAAACTAAAGCTTATGGAGTAGCTTAGTGAGGATAGTGGCACAAAAAATTAATGCAAAATTTTAGCAAGAGTCAATAATGTTGAAAGAGATTCACAAATTCGCAAGTGAAACAAGTAGACTAATAGCAATATGTGGCACACTGAAACACACGCACAGATAAATAAATGGGGTCGTGCAACTAAACAATGAGCAGAAAATATGGAATCCACGGAAAACGCTCGTGTTGCACAACTCAAGAGAGACGCTAGTACGATTGCTCAATAGGAGGATACGACACTTGTGCACAACCTATAAGATGCAAAATGTAGGAGCTTCCTTGTAATGCCCTGGATACGACTTTCCATATTTGTAACTCCGACTCTTGCCTTTTCCGGAGTTGCGATATGAGATTCCCTGCATGGTTGGGTCTGTCTTTGTTTTGCATTTTGTTAATGTCATGCATTTCATATCATGTCATCATGTGCATCTCATTTGCATACGTGTTCGTCTCATGCATCTGAGCTTTTTCCCCGTTGTCCGTTTTGCAATCCGACTCTCCCTCATGCACCCGGTGTACCCCTTTTGTCTCTTTTCGTGAGCGGGTGTTAAACATTCTTGGAATGGACCGAGATTTGCCATGTGGCCTTGGTACACCACCGGTAGACCACCTCTCAAATTTCGTGCCATTTCGAGTCCGTTTGATACTCCAACGATTAACTGGGGAACCGCAAAGGCCTCGTGTGTGTTGCATCCCAACACCCCTCCAAAACGGCCCAATAACCCATCCAAACCACTCCCATGTCCTCCGTCGTCGGATCACGATCGCGTGGTCGAAAACTACACTCCATTTGGACACTCCTACCTCCTCCTACCTATAAATATGTGTCTCCCTCCAAAAATTTGCGGTGCAAACCCTAGATCCACTCCTCCGCGCGCCACCGGACATGTCCGTCCGCCGTTGGACGCGTCCACCGCCGCCGCCACATCACTCCGGCCAATCCGAGCATGCCACCTCAGCACCGCTGCCTCCGTCCTCCACTCGCGCGCCGCCACATGTCGTCGCCGCTCTCCTCCGCCCCGCGGCCCGCGGAGCCGATCCAGGGCCCGCCCAGGCCCGGATCTCTGCCCTTCACCGCGCCGCCGCCGCCACTGCGCCGCGCCGCGCGCCACCCGCCGTCGCATGCGCCTCGCGTCGCCTCTCCTGGCTGGCCCGCGCCGCCGTTCGCCGCACCGCGCACCATCGTTGCCTTCGCTCGCCGGCGCCGCCCCGCCCCTTGCCTTGCCGGAGCTCCGGCCAACCGCCGGATGCCGCCCGCCTCGGATCCGGACGGGTGGGATGAGATCCACCCGTTCCGCAAACCAAACGCCTCCCCGCCATCCCTGAACCATCTCATCCCGGTACCTCGTCCAAATTCTCGAGGTCAAATCTTCACTAAGTCCCTTCTCTGTGATTATTTTTATGCCTACTTCATCATGCCAGAACTCCATCACCGTAGCTCCGTTTCATTGGGAGATGCTCTTCATTTCATTCCATTGTGGCATGCTTGTTTGAGTTCATCTTGATGCCCAGATCATTGATGCAAAAGTGCTATAAAATGTTTTCTCCTGTTGCTTAGCAGATTATGTTGATTTGTCATTTTTGTCACATTTGTTGTGTGCTTCATATGGGCATGATCTCTACATGTGCTTTGATTTATGCCATGCCATCTTTACAGGAGTGCTTGCCATGTATTTTTGTGATCAATGTGGTGAATAGCACAAGCATGCAAACTAGGCTTCGTGATATTATTGATTTCATGGACTTAGGATTTTGCTAAGTCCTTGTTCTACTGTTATTTTTATGCCATGTAATCATGATGCTACAGTGAGATCCATGTTTGTTTTGAGTTGCTTCAGTAAGGATGATTTGGAATTATGGTTGGGCTCTATCCATCTGTGCCCCTGTTTGTAATTATCGAGTGCCATAGCATGTCTTAATCTTGCTTTACTTTTGCTATAAAATGTTCCTGGCAGATTGTTTACATGTTAATCAATTTTGCCATGGTTGTTCCTAGTGATACATGCATGCTATGAACTTTCTCTTGCCATGGTTAGCTTCATGAACATGTCTTATTGCTATTGGTATGCTTGTTTTGTCATGCAAGGCTTTGTGATGAGCGGTTTGAGCTCGCAAGGATGCCTTCATAACTCTGTTTATGCCATGCTCAGTTTTCTGCTAAGTCTGAATCTGTTAATTAAACTTGCTATGTTTACATGGGTGCCATCATATCTTCTGTGCCTTTTTGGCAAATGGTAAGTAAGAGACTTTTGTTCTATGCATTTAGTAAATTAATTCCATGCCTTATATTGCTATAATATGTTCCTATAGCATGTTGTTTGATTGCTCTAAACATTGCTTCCTGATGTTATTCCTGGCATGTTAGTATTTTCACTAAGTCTGTGATGCTAATATCTTCTGCACTTTTTCCATGCTTGTTTGAACCTGCTCTTGTGTGATTTAGACGTAGCTCAGTGTTCATGTTTTGTCTAGCATCTTGAGTACATCACTGCGTATGCTTTGTTGCTATGTTGGAGTGCAGTGGCTTAGTTTCTTGTTGCATTCTAGATGGCATCATGTTGTTAATCGCAGAATTGTGTCATTCTTGTTTTGCTTGCCATTTGCAAACCGTGCATCCGATTCTGGTGATCTTTATATCATTTTCGACCGAAATCATCTCATTTTTCCAGCGGCACACTTGGTTTGCCAAATTGGTGCCTGGTTCAATCTTTCCCTTCCGAAGCACGCATACGCATTGCATATCACATCTCGCATATCATGTTATGTTCTGCATCATGTTGTTTGTGCATTGCACCATGATTGATTGTTGGTACTTTGTTTGTGTTATTGCCTTGGGTAGAGCCGGGAGACGAGTACGTGATCGAGGAATCCGTTGGGTACGCTAACGAGGATCAAGGTTTCGTCAACTCTGAGAACTTTGCACGCAAGATGACCATACCCTCGAAATCACTTCTATCTTTGCTTGCTAGTTGTTCGCTCTTTGGCTATGCCGCGATACCTACCACTTGCTATATCATGCCTCCCGTATTGCCATGCCACGCCTCTAACCCACCTTTCCTAGCAAACCGTTGTTTGGCTATGTTACCGCTTTGCTCAGCCCCTCTTATAGCGTTGCTAGTTGCAGGTGGAGATGAAGTTTGTTCCTCGTTGGAACATGGATTTTGTTGGGATATCATTATTATATCTTATTAACTTTAATGCACCTATATACTTGGTAAAGGGTGGAAGGCTCGGCCTTATGCCTGGTGTTTTGTTCCACTCTTACCGCCCTAGTTTCCGTCATACCGGTGTTATGTTCCTTGATTTTGCGTTCCTTACGCGGTTGGGGGAATGGGACCCCCTTGACAGTTCTCTTTGAATAAAACTCCTCCAGCAAGGGCCAACCTTGGCTTTAACATTTGCCACCTAAGACTTTTTCCCTTGGGTTCTACAGACTCAAGGGTCATCTTTATTTTAAACCCCCGGCCAGTGCTCCTCTGACTGTTGGTCCAACCTGTCAGCCACCGGTGGCCACCAGGGGCAACTCTGGGTTGGACTACCGGAATCTTGGACAATCCGGTGTGCCCTGAGAACGAGATATGTGCAGCTCCTATTGGGATTTGTTGGCACATTCGGGCGGCTTTGCTGGTCTTGTTTTACCATTGTTGAAATGTCTTGTAACCGGGATTCCGAGTCTGGCCGGGTCTTCCTGGGAGAAGGAATATCCTTCGTTGACCATGAGAGCTTGTGATGGGCTAAGTTGGGACACCACTGCAGGGTTTTGAACTTTCGAAAGCCATGCCTGCGGTTATGGGCAGATGGGAATTTGTTAATGTCCGGTTATAGAGAACTTGACACTCAACTTAATTAAAACGAATCAACCGCGTGTGCAGCAGTGATGGTCTCTTTTCGGCGAAGTCCGGGAAGTGAACACGGTTCTTGTGTTATGCTTGAATGTAAGTAGCTTCAGGATCACTTCTTGATCACTTGTAGATTCTTGACCGTGCTTTGCTTCTCTTCTCGCTCTCTTTTCCGTAAGTTAGGGCTACTGCTTGCTGCAGCTCCACCTCACTACCCCTTTCCTACCTTTAAGCTTAAATAGTCTTGATCTCGTGGGTGTGATATTGTTGAGTCCTCGTGACTCATAGATACTTCCAAACAGATGCAGGTGCCGATGATGCCAGTGCAGCGGACGCTACTGAACTCAAGTGGGAGTTCAACGAGGATTCGGGCCGTTACTATGTTTCTTTTCCGGATGATCAGTAGTGGAGCCCAGTTGGGACGATCGGGGATCTAGTATTTGGGGTTGTCTTTCTTTATTTTGGTTTCGTAGTCGGACCCTGATTGTATTCTGGATGATGTATGATATATTTATGTATTGTGTGAAGTGGCAATTGTAAGCCAACTCTTTATCCCTTTCTTATTCAGTACATGGGATGTGTAAAGATTACCCCTCTTGCGACATGCCTACCATGCGGTTATGCCTCTAAGTTGTGCCCTGACACGTAGGAGATATAGCCGCATCGTGGGTATTACAAGTTGGTAATTAGAACCTTCCCCGACTTAGGAGCCCCCTGCTTGATCGAATCGCTGACGTTGTTGAGTCTAGAATAAAATGTTTTGAGTCTTAGGATTATATATATCGGAGAGTGGGATTCTTTTTACTCCTCAGTCCCTTCGTCGCTCTGGTGAGGCCTCCTATCGTGGAATTGTCACGGCAGATGTCCTAGCAAAAGGACTTAGTCGCAGGGCCATCGCAACTAGGAAGCTTAAAGGGGTTAATCGGGACAAAGGACATGATAGATTTATACTAGTTTGGCCCCTTACGATGAAGGTAAAAGCCTACGTCTAGTTGTGTTGCAATTGCTGGGGTTTCGAAGACCAGGGAGCGAATATGCTTTTCCTGGCTTCGAGTTGTTGTCTCTTGCCCTAAGCCACCATCGGGTTGTCCCCTTATATACACGGGTTGATGCCTGGCGACCTACAGAGTCCCGGCCGGTTCATAAACGTGTCCGGCTCGGTGACTTCTTTATATGCTTTTCTTTACAAGTCTTTCCTTACATACGTCGGTTCACAATATTGGGCCTTAAGCCGCCTATGGGCTTAGGCCTTCTACAAGTCTTAATAAACTATCGCCATGAATGTTACTGGACTTCTTTTGTAACCCGCCATTAGGGTTCACCCGGCCCCTCCTGGGCGGGTCTTACCTGGTAGCTATATTCCCAACATTAGGCCCCAGGTTGACTTTGAACTTTGTTCTTTGTCAATCTTCAATACTTGGAAGAAATTTATCTTCCTCTCTCTGTAAATTTTTTTAACCCGCCATGACGTCATCTTCTGAAAACACAAAAAATTGTTATGACGTCATCCTCAACGGATCTTTATCTTTTAATGTCTTTCGAGAATCGAGGTGTCCGTTTAGTTGGATAATCATTATTTAGGTCTTCCTCGATTTTCGCGTCTGCCTGTTTGCTTATCCCCTTATAAATAGGCATGCCCTGGTCTTTCTCATTCTTCTCTCTCTTCGTCTTCTTCCTCTCACAACTCCACCGCTGCTCGACTCCGCCGCCGTCGCAGAGCACCTTGTCTTCGTCGACCTTGGCCGCTGCATCAACTGGAATCAGTCCAGAGAACAGTGGCGACTCTCCGCGGAAGATTCGTGGCTGTAAGTGTTTGCCCTCCTGTTCCTCAGATCCGCATTAGGTTTCTAGGTTTTCTGCGTGTTCTTCATAGTTCATCTCAATTTCTTCATAGTTCTTCCACTGCAGCTCCTTCTTGATCTAAAAAAGAACATATACTCGTGCGGTGGCTGTTTTGTGCCCATCCTTGATACCAGTAGATTCCTTCCCTTGGTACAAAAAGCCTCATTAGAACTCACGAACCCATCTGTGGTGGATTTTTAGGTATAGAATATTTTCCATTTCGAACGGCCATTTGATCCAGAATAATATCAAGAAATTATGGAACTTGTTTGTCTCAACACTTAGCCAATTCTGTTGCTGGTATTTCTCAAATATCTGTAGTCATGGCGGCTTATGGTGCCGGCTTACTTTTTCCTTTATATGCCATTAGCCCTTACGTAAGCCGCCATTACTTATTTGTACCATCATCATTTAACTTCACCATCACCATCGAATTGAACCGGCACGTTACTTTCTTTTCAGTTCATCTTTTAATCATCATGCCATCAAAAGCATCGACTGTCTGCAACTGGGTCCCCTCCATAGTAACTGAGGATAACTTGAAGGAATTCTTCACCATAGGATTTTTGCCAGGGGAGAATGTTATGTCTTACCGTGCACCTGACCCGGACGAGGAACGGACTAACCCAAAAGACGGTGAAGTTATTGTCTTCTCTGACCACATGAATCGGGGTTTTTCACCACCTGGCTCAAAGTTCTTCAGAGAAGTTCTTCACTTTTTCAAACTCCACCCTCAAGATCTTGGTCCCAATTCCATATCCAATATCTGCAACTTCCAAGTTCTCTGTGAGGTGTTTCTTCAAGAAGAGCCGACTTTGGAACTCTTCAGAGAGTATTTTTATCTGAACCGCCAGAACGAGTGTACCAATGGCCCTACCTTGGAACTTGGTGGAATTTCAATTCAGCGCCGACAGGGTGCCGTCTGTCCCCTAATAGTCTTACCGAGTCATCCCAAGGATTGGAACCAGACCTGGTTCTATTGCCAAGATACATCTCCATCAAATGAAAAACCACTGCCGGGTTACCGCGTGGAGCGTCTGGACTCCAAATTTGTTCTCCCTGATAAGCTCACTGCTTCTGAATGCAAGAATCTTATTGCATCTATAAAGAGGATTAATGCCTTATTGGGGAATGGCTTAACCAGAGTTGACTTGACCCGTTGCTGGGTCTCCTGGCGGGTCATCCCTCTAAGTTGCCGATAAAAATTGATGTATGACTATGGCGGAGGCCCAGATGACTCTCTTCGTCACAGCTCCGTTCAACTAACTCAAGAAGATATTGTTTCAATGTCAACCCTTCTGGTGAACGGCAAATATGAAGACTGCAGTAAAGTCGGGTTAAACCCTTTCTGCAAACTTAACCCGGCGCCAGAGGTAAAAACACCTGACCTCTTTCTCTTTGTATTTTCCTCAACAGTTTTAAATACCTGCATGACATTTTATCTTGTTTACTTGTTTATAGGCCGAATCTGACTTCTAGAAAGCCAAGTATGACCATGAAGCCGCCAAGAAGGCTAGAGCCGCCGCCATAGCCGCCAAGAAGACGACCCAGAGGTCCAAGAAGAAAAAGAGCACCACTGAGGACCTGTTAAAGCTTGACGATGATACTAAGTCGGAGGTAGCCCTTGACTCCCTTGGCAGCTTTTTAATAACCTTATTGGCACTGACTACTGCCAGGACGACACGGGGGCCAGTCAGGCCGTAGAAGAAGAGGTGACTATTTCCTCCCACTCAGCCCATTTGCCAAGACAGAAACTTCGACTGGTAACCCGGAAAGTAAGGTTTTTGCACCCTTTAGCTTATTTGGACCCTCATTTTCTTTTGAAAAAGCAGCAACATGAGAGCCGCCGTCAGGCTCGGAACGACGATGAACCGCCTTCCATTGTACAACAAACTCCTCAAAAACGCCAGAATGAGGTCTCTTTTATCTTCATCTTCTGCTTTTATTAATGAGTCTATTCTCTTGCATTACTAACTTTATTTTACCTTTGCAGGAGGTTTCTCGCTCTTCTGGCGACTCATCTCAGACACAATCTCTGGCCTTCAAGATTGCCCCTGGGTAAGGAAAAAATCATCTTTCCTCTGTGTCTTTAAAAACTGCATCATTGCACTAACTGTCTCATAAAATCTGTCTTAGTGGTCAAGCCAAGTCCTAGAAGGCCAAAGTGGTTAAACCGGCGGAAGACCCGTCAGTTCTTGCACCTGAACCGGCCATGCCAACTTCTCCCCCTCGAACTGAAGCACCAAAAGACCCAGCTGTTAATACTCCATTGGACACTCCTGAGCCGTCAGCTAATGATACCGTTGTTAAACCCTCTACTGCCAGACCATCCATTTCAGCTAACCCGCTGTCATCTTCTGATCATGACGTTCTAATCACGGGTAGCCGTTTTGTTGAACCGGGGACTCCCACTGTGTTAGCTGGGCACACTGCTAAACAAGAAGGCTTGGAGAGATAGAAAGTGTGTTTCGATATCTCTCACTACACTCATCTGAATGCTAGTGACATATTGTCCGGCTATCTTAGCCATGTTCACTCCAGCCGTGAGTCCGAAATTGAGATGGTCAAGCAACTGCAGCTGAAATATGAGGTATGTTCTCCGGTTTACTTATACTCTGCCAGCCCCCAAGTCTTCAGATGATGAACCTGAATGATCTGAAGACTTTATGATATAGATTGATACTTTCTCTCTAAGTTTTTCAAAAGTCCAATAAAATAGTGTAAACTTCACCTGTAGTCCCCAAGGGCTGGCTCAATTTATCATAAATGAACCGGTACTTAACTCCATAGCTATCTTTTGCCAATCCCAACAAATATTTTAATCTGGTTTAATCTTTAGAGACTTTCTGAATATCATGCATTAGCCCCCAAGTGCCAAGTGATGTTACTTTGTAAGGCACTTGGGACTTGAAATATATAAGAGTCATAAGAAATTGTTTTGGCAGACATTAGCCCCCAAGTGTCAAGTGTTATTACTTTGTAAAACACTTGGGACTTGAAACATATAAGAGTCGGAAAAGATTGTTTTGGCAGACATTATCCCCCAAGTGTCAAGTGGTATTCCAGTGCAAAGTACTTGAGACTTGGATCTTTATAACTTTTAGTTTAAGCCTTGACACACCTGTGTATGTTTTGTAGAACGCCCTATCTGAACTGTGCTCCCAATTAACTGATGCAAAGACCCGGCTGGCGGATCAAGAGGCAGAAATCAAGTCTGCTGATTCTAAACTTCAATTGGGTCTTGCTGAGACGGAAAAATTGAAAACCAGCTTGACTGCCAAAAAGAAATCCTAGGCCGAAGAAAAGACGTTGCTGACACAACGCGCTGAAAAAGCTAAAGCAGCTCTTGAGGAGGTTACCATGGAGCTTACCGGCTTAAAGAACCGGGTGTCTCAAATGGTTTCCGTCATCGTTGGTAAGCCATCTGTACTGATCCTTTATGCCTTCTTTTGACCCGGAATATAAACCGCCTCCTGACCCCTTGTTTAAAAAATATGTGCAGGTCCACGAAGCAAAAATCTGAGCCAAGATAATGTGACCAAACTGAAGGCGGTTTACACCTTAGTAGAGCAGTTGTATACTGGCGCTCAATGAGCACTTGCTGCTATCTCTCCTGCGAACCAAGGACCTAATCGGCTGAGCGATGTTTTGAAAAAATTGTCAATCTTACCCGCCAGGTTTCTAGAGGTCAAACGGTCCTGTGCCAGAGCCGTAGCCTTGACTGCCCTGAGCCGCTCCAAAGCCTGGGTGCCAGATCTAGACTTGGCGGATGTAGCTAGGGGGTACCCTACTGTGAAGTAATACATGTCTCTATTTGAGCAGGATGACTTCATTGCCTGCGTGAGGGGAGTTCGACCTCAAGCTACCGTTCTTGGAGATGAGACCAACATTGACAAATATCAGCTGGGTTTTGATTTGGAGAATAAGAAGATAGCGACTCCCTCTTACAACATGACAAATCTTATCCCGTCGGTTTGTCAACATACCTTTGCTCCAGAAGTTGATTCGGCTGGCCTGATTGATGATGAAGCAGAGTTCATTGCCGTGAACGGCTTTGACTGGTCCAATCTCAGCTTCCAATCAGCAGAAGGAGGTGAACCGGCGAGGGAAGAGTGATAACCATCTTGTGGGCTCTTTAAAGCCTTGTAATAGATTTAGCTTGAAACAACTGCATATTTTGCCTATGCCATCGTGCATAAGATGCCGTGTATGGCTCTTTGCGTCCCGATGTCAATATATGTGTCACATCTATGGTTATCTCTGTAATATTTTGGCTCTGTTCCTGTACATGACCAATGGTTTTATCATAGTAGAAAAAACAGAAACAGACGTGAAAATAAACAAGGTTGAAACAACCTTTGATTAACACAGAAAGAATTGTTCATAAATAACAGTCATACATGTATCTTTTGCATCCGGACCACCGGTTTACATGACCTGGGTGATGAGGTTGATGATCCAGTCCCCTTTTTTTAGAAGTCAATGCTTCTGTATGCTTGATGACTATCATGCCTTGGCAGCTTGTTGTCAAATAATCAAGCCGGTGAAAAAACCGTGCTGATCGTTTAAATTTGAGACAACAAAGACCAGTAAGACAAATAGCAGATTTCAAACAATATAAATTAACTTTGTAACTGAAAGTAGGGGGTTTCTGATTCGAATACGATCAGTAAACCGGACCAAAGGGGTTTAAGCTAAGATTCGAATACGATCATATAGCCCCCAGTGGCTTTGGCATTGCGCCGATCAAGAGGGTACCGATAGTTATGTTCTCTTTGGTTCGAATACGACCTATGTTTGAACAGGAAGCCCCCAAATGACCTTGAGAGGTTTTTAACGACCCTGATTCGAATAAGATCCAAGTCGGACGCAAAAGGGGTTAAGCTGTGATTCAGATACGATCAAGAAGCCCCCTAGTGAGTTTGTCTTTGAGCCGACCAAAAGGGTTACGACAACTATGTTCTCTTTGGTTCGAATACGACCTATGTTTGAACAGGAAGTCCCCCAAGTGACCATGAGATTTATAGCTAGATTCGAATATGATCATAAGTCGGACCAAAAAGGTTAAGCTAAATTCAGATATGATCAGCTCCTTAATAGTCATGAAAATAGTAAAGATATATGACCTTTGAAAAGGACAGTGGTCCTGCTTTATTACTTATCATAACAAATACAATGTCAAAGTATGTACATGACGAGAGCCGGTGGCTCAGGTGTAGTATGGCCGAAGTTGAGCAATGTTCCACGGCCGGCGGGTCTCCTCCTCTGACTTACGTGAGTCTTTGTGTTCTCGAACATTGATGAGGTAATACGACCCGTTGTTTAAATTCTTGCTGACCACAAAGGGTCCTTCCCAAGGCGAGGATAGCTTGTGTGCATCTGACAGATCCCGGATGAGCCGGAGCACCAGGTCACCTTCTTGAAAGTCCTAGACTTAACATGACGGCTATGATAACGGCGCAGGTCCTATTGAGAAATTGCTGATCGAGCCGCTGCTAAGTCTCTCTCCTCATCTAACAAGTCAAGTGCATCCCGTCGGGCTTGCTCGTTATTAGCTTCAACGTAAGCTGCCACACGAGGCGAGTCATGACGGATGTCACTAGGCAGCACCGCTTCCGCTCCATAAACCATGAAGAAAGGTGTATAACCTGTAGACCTGTTAGGAGTGGTGTTGATACTCCACAACACCGAGGGTAACTCCTCTACCCAACAACCCGGAGTCCGTTGTAAGGGAACCATGAGCCGGGGCTCGAAACCTTTTAAGATTTCCTGATTTGCTCTCTCAGCCTGCCCATTAGATTGAGGGTGAGCTACGGAAGAAACATCCAGCCGGATGTGCTCTCTTTGACAAAACTCCTCCATAGCACCTTGGGACAAATTAGTGCCATTGTCAGTGATAATGCCGTGTGGAAAACCAAAGCGAAAAATCACCTTTTTCATGAACTGAACCGCCATGGCTGCATCACACTTACTCACTGGCTCTGCCTCAACCCACTTTGTGAATTTGGCAACTGCCACTAAAAGATGTGTCTTTTTATCTTTGGACCTTTTGAAAGGTCCAACCATGTCAAACCCCCAGACTGAAAATGGCCAAGTGATTGGAATCATCTACAATTCTTGAGCCGGCACATGCGCTCGTCGTGCAAATTTTTGACATCCGTCACATCTACTGACCAGATCCTCTGCATCAGCATGAGCCGTTAACCAATAAAAACCATGATGAAAAGCTTTGTCCACAAGAGACTTTGACCCGGCGTGATGACCACAATCCACTTCATGGATCTCACGAAGTATTTCTTGGCCTTCTTTAGGAGAAACACAACGCTCAAACGCTCCAGTGACGCTACGATGGTATAACTCTCCGTCAGAAATCGTCATTGACTTGGACCGCCGGGTTATCTGTCAGGCCAGGGTCTCATCCTCTGGCAACTCGCCTCGGGTCATGTAAGCCAAGAACGGTACTATCCAATCTGGAATGACGTGAAGAGCTGCCACCAACTGTGCCTCCGGGTCAGGAACGGCCAAATCTTCCTCTGTAGGTAACTTAACAGACGGGTTATGCAAAACATCCAAAAAGGTGTTAGGTGGCACCGGCTTACGCTGAGATCCCAACCGGCTTAAAGCATCAGCCCTTCGTTCTTCCTACGGTCAATGCGTTCCACCTGATAACCCTTAAAATGTCCAGCCACAGCGTCGACTTCACGGCGATAAGCCGCCATGAGAGGATCCTTGGAATCCCACTTTCCTGACACCTGTTGGGCCACCAAATCCGAATCGCCAAGACACCAGACCCGGCTCAGGCTCATCTCTTTAGCCATTCGAAGACCATGGAGCAAGGCTTCATACTCTGCTGCATTGTTAGTACAAGGAAACATTAATCGCAACACATAACAAAACTTGTCCCCTCGAGGAGAAGTTAAAACAACTCTAGCCCCCGAGCCTTCTAGCTATCTGGACCCATCAAAATGAATCGTCCAATATGTGTTGTATGGTTTCTCCTATGGCATCTGCAATTCTGTCCAGTCGTTAATGAAGTCAACCAGCGCTTGAGATTTGATTGCAGTACGTGACATATGCTTTAAACCATGAGACTCAAATTCAATAGCCCACTTGGCGACTCATCCTGTGGCTTCTCTATTTTGAATGATGTCTCCTAAAGGAGCAAAGCTAACCACAGTGATTGGGTGACCCTGAAAGTAATGTTTGAGCTTTCGGCTTGCCATGAACACCCCATAAATGAGCTTCTGCCAATGTGGATATCTTTGTTTAGATTCAATCAGCACCTCACCGACGTAGTAAACCGGTCGTTGGACCGGATGTTCCTTGCCAGCCTCCTTGCACTCCACCACAATGGCCACACTAACAACACGTGATTTAGCAGCTACATATAACAATAACGGCTCTTTCTCAATCGAAGCAGCAAGAACTGGCGGCTCAGCAAGCTGTTTCTTCAGATCCTCAAAGGCAGAGTTTGCAGCATCACTCCAAACAAAGTCATCCGTCTTTTTCATCATCTGATACAAAGGCATCGCCTTCTCCCCTAACCGGCTTATGAACCGGCTCAAAGCAGTAACGCGACCCGCAAGCCGTTGAACGTCATTGATGCACACCGGTTTGGCCAGGGATGTGATTGCCTTAATCTTCTCCGGGTTAGCTTCAATACCTCAGTTTGACACCAAAAAACCCAAGAGTTCGCTAGCTGGGACTCCAAAAACACACTTGGCCGGGTTAAGCATCATCTTGTAGACCCGGAGGTTATCAAAGGTCTCCTTCAGATCTGTTACCAAGGTTTCCTCTTCTCTGGATTTCACCACTATATCATCCACATAAGCATGAACATTACGCCCAATCTGATTGTGAAGGCAATTCTGTACACACTGTTGATAAGTCGCCTGGGCACTTTTAAGCCCAAAAGGCATAGAAACATAGCAGAAGGCTCCAAACGGAGTGATGAAAGCTGTTTTCTCCTGGTCCTTAACTGCCATCTTGATCTGATGATAACCTGAGTATGCATCCAAAAACTCAAACGCTCGCAACCCGCGGTAGCATCAATGATCTGATCAATATGAGGGAGAGCAAAAGGGTCACCGGACAAGCCTTGTTCAAATCGGTGTAATCCACACACATACGCCAGGTGCCATTCTTTTTGAGTATAAGCACCGGGTTAGCCAACCACTCTGGGTGAAAAACTTCCACAATGAACCCGGCCGCCAAGAGCCGGGCCACCTCTTCTCCAATGGCCTTGCACCTTTCCTCGTTAAACCATCGGAGAAACTGCCTGACTGGCTTAAACTTCGGATCAATATTAAGAGTGTGCTCAACGAGTTCTCTCGGGACACCCGGCATGTCAGAAGGTTTCCATGCAAAGATGTCCTGGTTCTCACGGATGAACTCGATGAGCGTGCTTTCCTATTTTGGATCCAAGTTGGCACTGATGATGAACTGCTTGGATGAGTCGCCAGGTACAAAATCAACCATTTTGGTGTCATCAGCTAACTTGAATTTCAACACCGGTTCATGCTCCGTAGTTGGCTTATTTAAAGACGTCATGTCTGCCGGGTCAACGTTGTCTTTATAAAACTTCAATTCCTCTGTCACACAAATAGACTCAGCATAAGCGGCATCACCTTCTTCACATTCTAGGGCTATTTTCCGGCTTCCATGTACTGTAATGGCGCCTTTATAACCCGGCATCTTGAGCTGCAGATATACATAACACGGCCGAGCCATGAACTTGGCGTAAGCCGGCCGTCCAAACAGAGCATGATACAGGCTTTTGATCTTAACCACTTCAAAAGTTAACTTCTCAGCCCTGGAATCATATTCATCCCCAAATGCTACTTCCAGTTCAATCTTACTAACTGGATATGCCGACTTACCAGGGACAACACCATGAAAAATAGTGTTGGATTGTTTAAGACTCTTATCAGTCAACCCCATCCGATGAAACGTCTCATAATAGAGGATGTTGATGCTACTGCCTCCGTCCATGAGCACCTTAGTGAACTTATATCAACCAACCTGAGGTGCTACCACTAAGGCCAAGTGACTCGGATTATCAACCCGGGGAGGATGATCTTCTCTGCTCCACACAATAGGCTGTTCTGACCACCTCAAATAACATGGAATTGCCGGCTCAACGGCATTGACAGCCCTCTTATGAATTTTCTGGTCCCTCTTGCATAAACTAGTGGTAAATACATGGTACTGCCCACTATTCAACTGTTTTGGGTTGCTCTAATATCCAGACTATTGCTGCTGATTCCCTTGGCTGGGTTGTGGATTATAACCTCCCTGGTTACTCGGATGGCCCTGACCGTGAAAACCGCCTCCGCCTGAACCGGCGCCCGGGCCATGAAAGTTGCCTCCGCCTAAACCACTGCCAGGCCCGTGACTACCATCAAATGCGTTCAAATTTTTAAATGCCTTCATGATCATACAGTCCTTCCACAGATGGGTGGCTGGCTTCTCCCAGGTGTCGTGTCTTGGACAAGGTTCATTCAATAGTTGCTCGACGGTGGGACCTGACCCGCCTGACCGAGGGGGTTGCCTACCCTTGCGCCGTTGGTTGTTGCCCTGTGCACTGGTGTTAGCCACAAATTCGTTAGCCTTACGTTTATTACCTCCTTGATTTGCCGGGTTATGCTGGTGACCCTTGTCGTTGCCATTCTTCTTTCCCTTCCCTGGTTTTTCCTCATCAGACACGGGATCCTTGGTACTGTTAGAATCAGCATACTTGACCAGGGCCGCCATCAACTGGCCCATGTCATTGCAGTCACGCTTGAGCCGCCCTAGCTTCTGCTTCAGAGGTTCAAAACGGCAATTTTTCTCCAATATTAAGACTGCCGAGCCGGCATCCATCTTATCGGACGAATGTATTATCTCCTTGACCCGGCGCACCCAATGGGTCGTGGACTCACCTTCCTCTTACTTACAATTAGTCAGGTCCACGATTGACATAGGTTGTTTGCATGTGTCCTTGAAGTTCTGGATGAACCGGGCCTTTCATTTCGCCCATGAGCCGATGGAATTAGGGGGCAATCCTTTCAACCAAGTGCGAGCCATTCCATCCAACATCATAGTGAAATACTTAGCCATTGCTGCATCGCTGACCTCCAATAGCTCCATCGCCATCTCATAACTTTCAATCCAGGCCCCAGGCTGCAAGTTGGCCATGTAATTAGGCACCTTACGAGGCCCCTTAAAGTCTTTTGGCAAGCGCTCGTTACGTATAGCCGGCACCAGGCAAGGGATGCCTCCTATTCTTGTGGCTACTCCTGCCTCAGCAGAGGTTGCCGGATAAGTCGGAAAAGCCTGATGAGCTGCCTGCTCAGCTACTAGTTGAAACGCCCGCTCAGCCTCTTGACGGATCCTCTCCTGATCCGCCAAGTTAAGGGCTCCACCCTATGCCGACTCATGCCTGCGCGGTTAGTTACGGCATTGAGCGTTGCTTGACATAGCGGCTGAGCCATATGCCTGTTATAGCTCGGGCTCCGGCTTGGGCGAGGGGTTGAATGGATTCTGTCTCGACTGTAAGAGTACGCATCCTGCTGCGCCAGAGCCGTCTGAAAAGTTCTCTCACCCTTCGTGTTTCGATTGCTGTCGGAGAGTCGCCTTCCATCGGGAGAGCCACCAAACGAGCCGATGCAGCAATGAGATTCTCCGAAGGATTGGAAAAGTGACCCAGTGGTATTGGTGTATAATGAGGCGGAGCGGTATTCATACGAGGCAGTTCCATGGCCCGCGGCTGAACCGGCGCTCCGGGTGTCGTGATCCCATTTGCCTTCGGCGGGTTTCTTGGACCGGCCCCGGGTGTGTGGAAAAGGTTCCTAGGATCGAGCGTCAGAGGTAGACGTGACTGAGTTTTCTGATGCCTTCTCCTCATGACCTCGTTTGATGCCTTCTCGCACGCTGAGCTGTCTTGATGATGTTGGTGTAGACATCCGGCTCAGGGCCCGATTCGCCAATCCGGTCGATGAAGACATGAATTCCGCCGAAGGGGACCCGGTACCCATACTCAATCGAGCCGGCCTCGGGGCCCCAGCCTTCATCATCGATGTAGAGTGTACCACGACGACTCTTGGTCATCCGGCCCACAGCGTATCCCTTGAGCCCTACGAAGCTGCCCTTCAAGAACTCAAATCCACCGTGCGTTGGCCCCACGGTGGGCGCCAACTGTCGTGGAATTGTCACGGCAGATGTCCTAGCAAAAGGACTTAGTCATAGGGCCATCGCAACTAGGAAGCTTAAAGGGGTTAATCGGGACAAAGGACACGAGAGATTTATACTAGTTCGCCCCCTTACGATGAAGGTAAAAGCCTACATCTAGTTGTGTTGGAATTGCTGGGGTTTCGAAGACCAGGGAGCAAATATGCTTTTCCTGGCTTTGAGTTGTTGTCTCTTGCCCTAAGCCACTGCCGGGTCGTCTCCTTATATACACGGGTTGATGCATGGCGGCCTACAGAGTCCCGGCCGAATCATAAACGTGTCCAGATAGGTTACTTATTTATATGCCTTTCTTTACAAGTCTTTCCTTACATACAATGGTTTACAATATTGGGCCTTAATCCGCCTACGGGCTTAGGCCTTCTACAAGTCTTAATAAACTATCGCCTTGAATGTTGCTGGACTTCTTTTGTAACTCGCCATTAGGGTTGACCCGGCCCCTCCTAGGCGGGTCCTACCTGGTAGCTATATTCCCAACACCTCCTGACGTAGAGTTTTGACTCTTCTATCCTCAAATTTCACGATTTTTTTAGGATCACGAGGGTATCTTGGAATCGTTTCGATGGTTTTGTGACAAGAACATTGTTCTTGGCGCCTCCTGACATTTAGGGGTTGTGGCAGTGTCCCGGGGAGTTGAGCTCCGAGGAGTTGTCGTCACAATTTTATCGTTGCAGTTCTGGAACACCTGAGTTCGCCAACATCGAAAATCTCTTTTATGCAGTTGTTGGTGAGATAACCTCGACACCACCCAGTTCCGGGGCGGGAGTTCGGGAGTATTACCATAACTCGTATAATGGATGCTTTTCGAAGGTTGAGGTAAATGATTTCCGAAGGTTTCTTGGTTATGTGTTGAAGGATGGATATAGCTGGATGTAGGAATTGTTAGTTTGGGTGAGATATTATGCTTCCCCGGTATCCCCAACACCTGATTGCATAACCAGAAAGTTTCGGGAGTTTATAAGTGGGAATTCAAGTACATCGTAGGATATCCTTCCAATGGACACATGATACGACATGGGGTCTATCTTATGTTTGTTTCTGGCTTATTTTGCAAGCCAATCCTTTGTTTTTGTTTTGAGTTATGGTATTTGAGTTGCTTCAATGTCAAGTGTTGATTCCATACCTTTCCTAAGTGGTGTTTTGCACATTTCTATGTGAATACCAATCCTTCATGATAATCAAGACTGTCATGTCAATCCTTTTCAACAGGCGTGTTTCTCTTCAAGCGAATCCGATCATTTGAACATTCGCAAGATCACCTCTCAGTTTTCCCAACGTTGTGTGTTTCATCCGTCCCAAGTTGTCTTTGTTTTTCCCACCCTCCCACCCTTTTTTCCTTCAAGGACTTGGATTTCTTAACCAAGTAGCCATCTTATTGTTGTGATGTCTCTTCATTCTATTCTTCTATGTTCTTATCCGATGATTCTCAGGAAGGTACTAATAGATCTTCAAGTTCATCATTATTCGTTCTCTTTCTTCTCCGGTGGATTCAATTCAAGTTTTTGGTGTTGATCATATTCCTTTCATTGTTTCAAATGCTTTCCCATGCCGTTGCACCTCTTAATCTTTCACCTCTCGCTATTCATTTGTTCGGGAGTGCTGAAGATATCTCAGAAGGCTCGTCTTTTCATTCAAGATCCATTCAACCTATTTCGAGGTTGTTATATCATTCAAGCCATTTAATTCAACCGGTGCAATCTCTCTCTTTCAAGCAATCATTCAACGGTGTTTCTTTTGAGTGGGCCCATAACCCACATGTCGTGGAATTGTCACGGCAGATGTCCTTAGTGTGAGGACTTAGTCGTGAGGCCAACGCATCTATGTGGTAGCTCGAGAGGGGTTGAGCGGAATCGAGAGACGCAACACAAGACACGGGTTTAGACAGCTTCGGGCCCCGGGAAACATCATCCGGTAATAACCCTACATGCTGTTTGTGGCTAGGTCTCATTATGATCATCAGGGAGTCGCCGGTAAGCCGGCTCTTTGTGTCTAGCCCTAGAGATTATTTTCTGTCTTCCTCGTCCCCCTTTTGGGGAGCCCTGCCCCTCCTTATATATGTTGAGGGGGCGGGTTACATGTGGAGTCCTAGTAGGACTAGGACTAGTCTATCCTTTCTTACAAGTTGAATACAAGTACGGGTCTTGCTTCCTCGTAAAGGAAATATTCGTCATCCCTTTCTTCTTAAGCCAGCCCACCAAAGTATAAGCCGGCCCACTGGGCCTTAGGCCTTGTCGTCCGTCTGATCCGCCCGCCGGGTCTCCAGTGAGTCACAATGTCCCCACGGGTTACATGTAAACCGCCATGTCCGGGCGGATCGCCAGGGAGTCGCCAAGCTCCAGCCAGGTCTCTGGTGAGTCGCCAAGCTCTAGCCAGGTCTCTGGTGAGTCGCCAAGCTCCAGCCAGGTCTCTGGGGAGTCGCCAAGCCCGGCTGGGTCATGATTCCGGCCGGGCCATACCGCGGGGTATATCCCCGACATTAGCCCCCAGTTTAATTTGGATTTATCCATGTTAAACTGATCCTGTAAAATAAACACAAGAACAAACTTGATAGGTTGTGCTCTGGGTTAAATATTTTCCTGAACCGGCACCTGATCATCTTTAAGTCTTGTCATTTCCTCCTGGATGCATACTCAAAGATCTTATAGCAAATCTCTTTTAACAGATATGTCCAAACCTTGCCAATGCAAAAATCCAGATACTTCTTTTGAGAAATCCGGGTCAATAGGCCAGCTTCAGAGCCAATTTGCAGATATTGGTATCTTATAGAGAAATATTGTAATAAATAATCCACTTGAATCGGCTTCCAAAGTGCCAGCTTAAAAAATATTGGTCTTGAAAAACTCATTTGACTTTCAGCCGGTTTGTGGAACTTGCTGGTTTATCATAGCCAAAATATCTGGTTTGTAAATATTGACAGTACCGGGTCATAATTGTTGCTGACGCCGGGTCATAGTTATTGGTGACGCTGGGTCAATCTGATTTACTCAAAACTGATAATTTGAAGTTATTCCTCCCTTATATGCATATCACCTGTAGCCCCCAAGTGCCGGGTTGTCATGCTTGCAGCAACCTGGGACATGTAATTGCCTTACGCTCATAAAGATTTCAACCAGTGTAGCCCCCAAGGGCCGGGTCATTATGCAATAATGAGCAGGGACTTTGTAAATATGATAATGTAAATTTGAACAACAATGTGTAGCCCCCAAGGGCCGGCTCCATAAGATATTACTGAGCTGGGACTTTGTATATGATTCATTGATAATACCATCAAATGATGTAATCTCCACCAGGGGGCTTGAACCCACGTCCACAAGGTTAAGAGCTTTGTACTCTACCAACTGAATAGTGGATCTTTCAATATAATGGATTAAGGCTTGTGTACCTTGAATTTCCGACAGGAGCAATTGTTAGCCCCCAAGGGCTGGCTCATTTAAAATGTGATGAGTTGGGTCTTTAATAAGTTGAGCAAAAAATGACTTTGCATTAGCCCCCAAGTGTCATGGTGCATGCTGGTAGTGACATGGGACTTGTATATTCGATGTAATCTCGATTTGAACAATGTAGCCCCCAAGTGTCGGGTCGTAAGCCTGCAGCGACTCGGGACTATTTCCTCCATTGTAAAATAAATCATGCCCATTGATAAAAAATAATAGCCGTTGCGCTAAAGTGACTTTGAAAACCTCAATCATAACACTGGTTATTGATAATCACAATAGAAATCCAGCCATGTTGGCTATTCACGATTTGAATAATATAATCCGATATAAAAACCTCAATCATTCAATATCATCATGAAAATCCAGCCAGTTTTGGCTATTAAAGATTTGAATACCTCATCGGTTGACAAGTAGATCCGGAGTTTAAATACATGGCGGCTCTTGGCCGATGACGACTTAATGCGCATTCATTGTAAGCCGGAATTTTTGTAACCCATAGCCCTTGAGAAAATCAATAATTGATAACCCTTTTGAGACACCAATTTCAGTGATGAGCTTGGACTGAAGCATTTATATCAGTCATAGTTCTGCAAATCCTGCACAGAGTTTAAAGAACATATGCCCTGGTGACTTAACATCAAGAGCCAGGGCGGGTAACCACCCAAATGTAGTCTTACCCTGCACACAAGTAGATCACAAGAACCCTTTGCGGTTTACATGGCAGTAAGGGTGATAACCTAATCCTTAGAAGCCAATGCTTCCACATAGATGATGATTGTCATAAGCTGGCGACTTATAGTCAAAAGTCAAGCTGGGTTAAGCATAAAACACTTATATAGATTTGAGATATAATCCAAAAAAGGTCTCAAGTCAAAACCAAAATTGTTCGCAAAAAAGACTTTAAAAATTTTAAGGCTTCTGATTCGTATACGATCAGAAAACCGTTCCAAAGGGGTTGAGATAAGATTCGAATACAATCATATAGCCCCCAGTGGCTTTGGCGTTGCGCCGATCAAGACGGTACCCAACTAACGTTCACGGGAGGATACAACAACCAAACATACATCTCATACAACACGAGCATTTGTTCTCGGACGATCGTCTCGGGGTTATACCTTCGAAGCGTGCATTTTTCGAAGTGTATCAAGTTCGTCGAGGGAAGTAGTCGTTCACGGCCGTTGTGGAAGTAGCGGTCCACGCGACGGTAGTTGAACTTGACGCTTGCGTTACAACGTCTTTGGGGCGACGGTAGTTGTACATGGTTCATAGACGTTCATAGTCATAGCGAGGAACTTGACGAAACCCAAGGCGACGGTAGTTGTACACGGTCCACGAGTCATCGATCATTTGGGGTCCGACTTGTGGGTCTTGCCGGTATGAAGGGGTGCTTGGCGTTTTTGTGTAGACGAACTTGAGGGGCACCGACATCGTAGTACTTGGCGTCCATGGGTACTTGACAAAGATGAAATGGAACACAACGGTTGTAGTGGTGCATGGCGTCCAGGGACTTCGCGGGTCGTTATGTACTTTGACGTTCGGAGCGGTGATCGTTAGTGTGCCGTAAGTCATGGTACTTGCCGATCTTGGTGAATCCAAGTGTCTCGGTAGCGGCCATGGTACTCCCTGATGGCACCGAGGTGGTCTAGCACCAGGAGCAAGGGCGTCGGGGAGGTGATGGCCATTGCGGGACTGCTCGAGGTAGCAGCAGAAGATGGTCGGGTTGAGTGCTCGTCAATGCTAGCCCCAAATCGGGTCAACGAGGGGGAAGGAGCGGCACGACTCGCTGGAAGTAGAGGACACAGCGGTGCTGGACTCCTCGTTCATGAAACGGGGGACTGAGCAGCAGGAGGAAGGAAGCAGCGGCACTGGAGGGTCCTGGCCGGTGGAGGACGATGTGGAGGAGGCGTCGGGGATGGACGTCTCTGGCCATAGCCAAAGCCATGACGAGGTGACCTGGGTCGAGCAAAGGGGCGCCGGCTGGCGTTGGACTTGGCGGCCTACAAGTCTAGAAGAGATGGCGACCTTGACGCAGGGGAGAGGAGGAGGCGCAGGTGACATGGACGAACGCGACGCCTACCCCTGGCGCTGGCTACACAGGCACCATGCAGAGGAGGAGCAAGGGCACGCTGTGGGAGGCTCGGTCGTCACTGGCGGCGCTGGAGGGGATTGGGCGCGGGGGCTCCTCCCCTGGCTCGAGGTGGAAGAGAGGAGAGGGAGATGAGGGGAGGAAGAGCGAGTGGGTCGGGACGAAGGGGAGAGGCGGCGGTGGAGGAAGGGATCGGGGGAGATGGGGAACGAGGAGGGTGCGCCTAGGGATAGGCAGGGTATCGAGAAAGAGATGGGCTGGCCTTGCTGGGCCTAGTGGCCGGCTCGGCTATGGGTTGGGAGGCCTAGGTGGGCTGTCTGCTACGGCTGGGCCTGGGTGCAACTTTCCCTCTCTCTCTCTCTCTCTCTCTCTCTCTCTCTCTCTCTCTCTCTCTCTCTCTCTCTCTCTTATACTCCTTAGAAGAAAGAAGGAAGAAAATAGAGAAGAAAATGAAGGAGAGGGTTAGTGAATGAATTTGAGAAAGAGGTTAAATTTCTTGGACTCACACAAAAATGTGTTGATCCAAGAAATTAGGAATGACCAAGATTGAAAGAATAAATTCAAATTTCTTTGAATTTAATTCAAAAGATTTGAACTAGGCCAGGTTTTCGAAGTGCCTAAAAATGTTAAGATCTTTGGTGGAGCTCAGGAAAAGATGAAAGAATTTATGGGCGAAGTTTGAGGAGCAAACTTGAAGCAGAAAAGTCATGGGGAATATTTGCAAGTGTGTTTGTTTAATTCCAAAATAGTGGAATATTTCTTATAGCTCCCTAATATTGGGAGGATATGTTATAAAGAGAAGTCACTCTTCCCTCTATTTAAATGGATCGAAGATCCACACAATTTATTTAGTTGAGATGCAAAAGATTTATGACATGATGGCATGATGACATGATGCAATGCAAAAATAAATAGAGCAAGCAAAAATGAAACACACGGTGATCACGAAAATATGGAAGTCTTTTGAAGCGTCGGTCTCGGGGCGTCACAACACACCACCACTACAAGAGGATCTCGTCCCGAGATCTAAGGATAGCACTAGAGAGAAAATGGAAGGGGAAGAGGTAAAACTAAGTTGCTTCTTTGACAAACGAGTGAAACCAAAGAACCTTGCGAGGTTGAAAACTTGAAAGAAAGAATACAACGGAGATGAATGAAGTTGAAAACACTCCGTTAGAAAAGAGGAAAAGGAACATTACTAGAACCTTGTAGGTTGAAAGACATAAGAAAAAAGGGTTGCAATGGACAGGAAGTACATGCACGCACTCCGGTAGAAACGAGATGTACAAGGAAACGATAAAGATCAATTACGACAACACTCCGGTTGGAAATGGAAGGCAAAGAATATGAGCTTGGCAAAATGAAAGCACTTGGATGAGAGTCTGGTTAGAAGAGGAATGATAGATACAACACCCCGGTTAAACAAGATAGAGAAGGAATAAGAATGATGTAATTTGGGCAGCACTCCGACCGTAAATGGAAGGAATTGAACATGATCTTGACAAACAAGATGATGGGTCAAAGAGAGCAACGTCACAATGCCTCCGGAACAAAAGTAAGAATGGAATCAAAAGAACGGAGGAGAAAACAACATCTTCTACCTCAAATGAGGTTGAAAATCATCTTTAGGAGAAGGGTCAAACGGAGTTGTTGGAAAACCAACAACGAAAAGAACAAGGTTGTAGTGGGCTTATGGAGAACATCTCAAAACTATGAGGTGAAATTCTGCCACTAACGGGAAAAATAGATTGGATTGATATCAACAAGGAGATGAGAAACTTATTTCACCGGGAGGATAAATGAAGAAGTAGGGTCATTTATAAGCACCATAAATAGCATAATCCTTAGGGAAAGCTTTAGGTGAAATATAACCCAAGATAACTCCAATGAAGAGATTAATGGGTTGCAAAGGATCTGAACGAAATGAAAATGATGGGTTTAAAATATGTCATTTCGGACACTTGTGAATCATGAAACACGAAGGGAAATTGTCAAGAGTGACATAACACCACCTCAAAAGACAAGAGAGAACGAATTGCACTTTGGAATGCAAGATGAAGAATACTTGAACTCCTCAAAACAAGACATGTGTTGAGCACAATGTTAAATTAAGAGTATAGCTTGGAGGATCATGACTTCGAGAGAAATCTTGAGGGCAATTGAAGAATGAAAAGAATCCTTGATGAACCACCATGTAGAACCTTCATGAAGAACTCCGGTAATAAAAGAATGATCAAAAGAAGTGAAGGATGAAAATAATAAGATTGAGGCCTAGTAATGATTTAGATGAAACTTCGTGGTGATATAATTGAGAGAGCTTGGTACTCCGGAAAGAAAGATGAACAAATGAAATCAAGAATTTTGATGAGCCTCTGGAATAAGGAATTAATCATTTGGGTGAAACAAGAATAAGAATTTAGTTATGCTCATCCTTCACCCATTAAATTGATGACAAGCAACGGATTTGGCGTACTACTTATTCTCGTAGAAAGGATTAAGAGAGATATAGCGCAAACTTGAGAAAATCTTCAATGAACCACCGGTGGGATTGAAACAACGAATGAATTAATATGATAACCATGGAACAGAACCGTGAGCAAACCACCGTAAGAATTGAAAACAAATGAAGTAAAGGGGTGAATCAAGATTCAAGAGAATGAAGAGATCGCGAACTGATTAGAGAATACTTGAATGATGCACTAGTAAAATTTGGAGAATGAGAGCTGAAAGCTGAGAATGAATAAACCCGAAATGATGGCCTCCGGAGAACCAAACTGAAAAGACACCTGAATTGCTCCGGATGGGTGAAAAGAATTGTCACAATCAGAAATAATTATGATAGCAGCAAGCTAGAATCACGAATCTTTGAGAGAACGGATAATATTTGGAGGAAAAACTCTTCTTTGGTCTTCAAAATCCGAGAATGACGACAAGAAACGCCACCATGAATTTTTTGAGACACTCTGGAATAATGTAGAATATGAAGGTTGAATCAATAGTGAAAAGAATTTGAAAGATCGTAGAGAAAGACATATGACCGATGACAATTCATTCTTACGTCAAACTTGGAAAAGAATTTGAGAGTAACTCCGGGAAGATTAGAAGAGTCAGGTAAGATCCTGGGAAAAAACCTGTGGGTTAGGGCCCACTCAAGAGAAACATCATTGGAATGATTTTGAAGAGAGATTACACCGGTTGAATTGAATGTCTCAAAATAGATAACAACCTCGAGATAGCTTGAACGGTTTAGGAATGAAAACATGAATCTTCCGAGATATCTTCAGCACTCCGGAACAATTGAATAGTGAGAGGTGAAAGATTAAGAGGTGCACCGGTATGAAAAAGCATTTGAAACGAGGAAAATATATGATCGACAAAGCTTGAATTGAATCCACCGAAGAAGAAATAGAACAAAGAATAATAAACTCGAAGTTTCGTTAGTATCTTCCTGAGAATCACCGGATAAGAACATTGACGGAACTGAATGGAGAGATTTCCCATCGATACAAAGTTACTCGATTAAGAAATCTGAGTCCTTGAAGAAAAAGGGGTGGGTGGGCGGGAAAACAAAAGCAACTTGGGGAGAGATGAAACGAACAATGTTGGGAAAACCGAGATGTGATCTTGCGGATGTGAAAAATTATAGGATCATCTTGAAGAGAATCACACTGGTTGGAAAGAATTGACATGATAACCTCGATGGTCAATAAGGATTGGTATTCACATAGAAGTGTGAGAACACCACTTAGAATAATGTATGGAATCAACATTTGACTTCGAAGCAACTCGAATACCACAATCAAAACAAAAACAAGGATTGGCTTGCAAAATAAGCCGGAAACAAACATATGATAGATCCCATATCGTATCATGTGTCTGTTGGAAAGATATCCTACGATATACTTGAATTCCCACTTATAAACTCCCGAAACTTTCTGGTTATGCAATCAGGTGTTGGGGATACAGGGGAAGCATAATATCTCACCCAAACTAACAATTCCTACATCCAGTTGTATCCACCCTTCAACACATAACCAAGAAAGCTTCGGAAATCATTTACCTCAACCTTCGAAAAGCATCCGTTATACGAGTTATGGCAATACTCCCAAACTCCCGCCCCAGTACTGGGTGGCGTCGAGGTTATCTCACCAACAACTGCATAAAAGACATTTTCGATGTCGGCGAGCTCAGGTATTCCAGAACTGCAATGATAAAAGTGTGACGACAACACCTCAGAGCTCAACTCCCCGAGACACTGCCACAACCCCTAAATGTCAGGAGGCACCAAGAACAATGTTCTCGTCACAAAACCATCGGAACGATTCCAAGATACACGCGTGATCCTAAAAAAATTCGTGAAATTTGAGAAGAGAAGAGTCAAAACTTCTACGTCAGGAGGCCTCACCAGAGCGACGAAGAGACTGAGAAGTAAAAAGAATCCTACTCTCCGGTATATAATCCTAAGACTCAAAACATTTTGTTCTAGACTCAACAACATCAGCGATTCGATCAAGCAGGGGGCTCCTAAGTCGGGGATGGCTCTCATACCAACTTGTAACACCGACAATGCGGCTATATCTCCCACATGTCGGGGCACGACTTAGAGGCATAGCCACATGGTAGGTATGTCGCAAGAGGGGTAATCTTTACACATCCCATGTACTGAATAAGAAAGGGATAAAGAGTTGGCTTACAATCGCCACTTCACACAAATACAAGTTGAACATACATCATCCAAAATACAAAAAGGTCCGACTATGGAACCAAAATAAAGAAAGACGACCCCAAATGCTAGATCCCCGATCGTCCCAACTGGGCTCCACTACTGATCAATAGGAAATGAAACAACACAACAAACAAGATCTTCATCGAGCTCCCACTTGAGCTGGATTGCGTCACCTGCACTGGTATCATCGGCACCTGCAACTGTTTGGTAGTATCTATGAGCCACGAGGACTCAGCAATCTCACACCCGCGAGATCAAGACTATTTAAGCTTATGGGTAGGATAGGGTAATGAGGTGGATCTGCAGCAAGCACTAAGCATATATGGTGGCTAACATATGCAAATAAGAGCGAGAAGAGAAGCAACGCAGCGGTCGTGAACTAGAAGTGATCAAGAAGTGATCCTGAAACTACTTACGTTCAAGCATAACACAAGAACCGTGTTCACTTCCCGAACTCCGCCGAGAAGAGACCATCACGGCTACACGCGCGATTAATGCATTTTAATTAAGTTAAGTGTCAAGTTATCTACAACCGGACATTAACAAGTTCCCATCTGCCCATAACCGTGGGCACGGCTTTCGAAAGTTCAAAACCCTGCAGGGGTGTCCCAACTTAGCCCATCACAAGCTCTCACGGTCAATGAAGGATATTCCTTCTCCTAGGAAGACCCGATCAGACTCGGAATCCCGGTTACAAGACATTTCGACAATGGTAAAACAAGACCAGCAAGACCGGCCGATGCGCCGACATCCCAATAGGAGCTGCACATATCTCGTTCTCAGGGCAACACCGGACGAGCACTCCGTACAACTAAAACCATTCCTCAAGTTTCCCCGAGGTGGCGCTGCAAAGGACTCTAGTTCGGATCAACACTTAGAGAAGCACTGGCCCAGGGGGGTTAAAATAAAGATGACCCTTGGGAGCACGACTCCCAAGGGAAAAATAGGTGGTGGTGAGGCAAATGGTAAAAACAAGGTTGGGCCTTGCTGGAGGAGTTTTATTCAAAGTGATCTTTCAATGGGTCCCCATAACACCCAACCGTGTACGGAACGCAAAATCAAGGAACATAACACCGGTATGAGGGAAACTAGGGCGGCAAGAGTGGAACAAAACACCAGGCATAAGGTTGAGCCTTCCACCCTTTACCAAGTATATAAATGCGTTAAAGTAAATAAGATATAATAATGATATCCCAACATATCCATGTTCCAACATAGAACAAACTCCATCTTCACCTGCAACTAGCAACACTATAAGAAGGGCTGAGCAAAGCAGTAAAAATAGCCAAACAACGGTTTGCTAGGAAAGGCGGGTTAGAGGCTGACACGGCAAAATGGGAGGCTTGATATAGCAAGTGGTAGGTATCGCGGCATAGCAATAGAGCGATTAACTAGCAAGCAAAGATAGAAGTGATTTTGAGGGTATGGTCATCTTGCCTGAGATCCTGTAAGGAAGAAGAACGAGTCCATGAAGAAGACAAACGGACAAAGTCGAAAGAATCCTCACAAATGCGATGCTATCGGAACTAACCCGAAGAAGCAACACTGGAAAGAAGCAAACAACATAGTAAACAACCATCACATAAACATGACATGATGCACAACCAAGTATGATGCATGTCCGATTTAATGAAGCATGGCATGGCAAAGTGTACAAGCAATCCTACAAATTAAGTGGAGCTCAATATGCAACGAGTTGCATATTGAGAAACGCCACAACAATTATTTAGTTCTCTGCCGTTTATGTACTCAACAATATTAAATGTTGTTAAGCATGGCAAGAGGTGAAACATGAGTAAAATACACATCTAGGCATTTTAAATGAGGCCGGAAACATTAGACAACAATTCCGGTAAATCCTCATGTGCATTAGCAATTTAATGCAACAACAATTTAAACATTTTAAAAGTTATTATCATGATGCGGATGACATGTTGAAGTTATGCAATTTTTATGAAAATATTGATAAGAGCATGATATGAACCATTTGTCATCGTGGCGGAAACGAAAGGGGTGCCATGGCAACATTCCGGTTCCGACAACTCATTGAGACATCGGTGCAAAAGAAAGTGACGGGAGTGTGTCATGCAAGGATGGTGGGGTGCTCCCGGTAACCGGGTTCTCATGGGTCGACGACGCTGCCAAGTGAGGGAAACAACTAACGTTCACGGGAGGATACAACAACCAAACATACATCTCATACAACACGAGCATTCGTTCTCGGACGGTCGTCTCGGGGTTATACCTTCGAAGCGTGTGTTTTTCAAAGCGTATCAAGTTCATCGAGGGAAGTAGTCGTTCACGGCCATCGTCGAAGTAGCGGTTCACGCGACGGTAGTTGAACTTGACGCTTGCGTTACAACATCTTTAGGGCGACGGTAGTTGTACACGGTTCATAGACGTTCATAGTCCTGGCGAGGAACTTGACGAAACCCAAGGCGACAATAGTTGTACACGGTCCACGAGTCGTCAATTGTTCGGGGTCTGACTTGCGGGTCTTGCCGACATGAAGGGGTACTTGGCGTTTTTGTGTAGCCGAACTTGAGGGGCACCGACATCGTGGTACTTGGCGTCCATGGGTACTTGACAAAGACGAAACGGAACACAATGGTTGTAGTGGTACATGGTGTCCAGGGGCTTCGCGGGTCATTCTGTACTTTGGCGTTCGGAGCGGTGGTCGTTCGTGTGCCGTAAGTCGTGGTACTTGCCGATCTTGGTGAATCCAAGTGTCTTGGTGGCGGCCATGGTACTCCCTGATGGCACCGAGGTGGTCTAGCAGCAGCAGCAAGGGCATCGGGGAGGTGATGGCCATTGCGGGACTTCTTGAGGTAGCAGCAGAAGAAGGTCGGGTCGGGTGCTCGTCCATGCTAGCCCCAGATCGGGACAATAAGGGGGGAGGAGCGGCACGACTCGCTCGAAGCGGAGGATGCGGCAGTGCTGGACTCCTCGTTCATGAAACGGGGGACCGAGCAGCCAGAGGAAGGAAGCAGCGGCGCTGGAGGGTCCTGGACGGTGGAGAACGATGTGGAGGAGGCGTCGGGGATGGACTTCTCTGGCCGAAGCCAAAGCCATGACGAGGCGATCTGGGATGAGGCAGAGGAGCAGTCGCGTGGGTCGAGCGAAGTGACGCCGGCTGGCGTTGGACTTGGCGGCCTGCAGGTCTAGAAGAGATGGCGACCTTGACGCAGGGGAGAGGAGGAGGCGCAGGTGATGTGGAAGAACGCGGCGCCTACCCCTGGAGTTGGCTGCACAGGCACCAGGCGGAGGAGGAGTAGGGGCACGCCGGGGGAGGCTCGGTCGTCGCCGGCGGCGCTGGCAGGGATTGGGCGCGGGGGCTCCTCCCCTGGCTCGAGGTGGAAGAGAGGAGAGGGAGATGAGGGGAGGAAGAGTGAGGGGGTCGGGACGAAGGGGAGAGGCGGCGGTGGAGGAAGGGATCGGGGGATATGGGAAACGAGCAAGGTGCGGCTAGGGGTAGGCAAGGGATCGAGAGAGAGATGGGCTGGCCTTGTTGGGCCTAGTGGCCGGCTCGGCTATGGGTTGGGAGGCCCAGGTGGGCTGTCTGTTGCGGCTGGGCCTGGGTGCAACTCCCCCCCCCCCCCCCCCCTCTCTCTCTCTCTCTCTCTTATACTCCTTAGAAGAAAGAAGGAAGAAAATAGAGAGAAGAAAATGAAGGAGAGGGTTAGTGAACGAATTTGAGCAAGAGGTTAAATTTCTTGGACTCACACAAAAATGTGTTGATCCAAGAAATTAGGAATGACAAAAATTGAAAGAATAAATTCAAATTTCTTTGAATTTAATTCAAAAGGTTTGAACTAGAACAGGTTTTCGAAGTGCCTAAAAATGTTAAGATCTTTAGTGGAGCTCAGGAAAAGATGAAAGAATTTATGGGCGAAGTTTGAGGAGCAAACTTGAAGCAGAAAAGTCATGGGGAATATTTGCAAGTGTGTTATGTTTAATTCCAAAAGAATGGAATATTTATTATAGCTCCCTAATATTGGGAGGATATGTTATAAAGAGAAGTCACTCTTCCCTCGATTTAAATGGATCGAAGATCCACACAATTTATTTAGTTGAGATGCAATAGATTTATGACATGGTGACATAATGCAATGCAAAAATAAATAGAGCAAGCAAAAATGAAACACACGGTGATCACGGAAATATGGAAGTCTTCTGAAGCGTCGGTCTCGGGGCGTCACACCTCGTGACTCACAAACTTCCAAACAGATGTAGGTGCCGATGATGCCAGTGCAGGGGACGCTGCCGAACTCAAGTGGGAGTTCGACGAGGATTCGGGCCATTACTATGTTTCTTTTCCGGATGATCAGTAGTGGAGCCCAGTTGGGACGATCGGGGATCGAGTATTTGGGGTTGTCTTTCTTTATTTTGGTTCCATAGTCGGACCTTGATTGTATTCTGGATGATGTATGATATATTTATGTATTGTGTGAAGTGGCGATTGTAAGCCAACTCTTTATCCCTTTCTTATTCAGTATATGGGGTGTGTAAAGATTACCCCTCTTGCGACATGCCTACCATGCGGTTATGCCTCTAAGTCGTGCCCCGATCGTGGGTGTTACATTTCTATCCCAAGTATGCTATGTATGTATGGTTCCCAGTGTTTCTCACACGATGATCCAAGATGATCGGATGTGACAATCTTATATGCAATGTGGTATGGTGCTATGACTATTGCTTACAAGCTTCTTTGCTCTTTCTCTTTTGCTTAAAAGCTTTATTCCTTTTTTTGTATATGGCCACAATGCGGAATGCACAAACCAAGATAGCGATTGGGTATATGCGGGAACAAACTTGTGGCACAAGAGATGATATGATGATACCAATATAATATGGTATGTATGTATTGGAAGGTGTAGACCACTAATGTGCACAAGTAATGTTTCCGACAATACTCAAATGGCTAGTCTCGATAGGCAAGTGACGCAAAATGGGCTAGGGGTTAACAATGTAATGGCACGGAGAATATACAATGGATGGATACCACGATACCAAGATGATATGGAGGTTACCATCCACGGTGATGATGAGTGGCGGTGTTCTTGATGTAGATACCAAGATGATGGAGACTCGTCTCTAAGTAGCTGAAACACCTTAGGAAACGGAAAAACCGCGAACTCAAAATCTCAAAAGACAAATGTCAAATGGTGGTAGCGGGAATGCGGTGGTGGTTGTGGAAGCTCAATGGGATTGCGGAAATGCAATGATGGGTTTTGAGATGCAATGCGGAAGTGTAGGGTAAGGTGGTGGACTATACATGGTGTCGGAGTTGGAAGCACGGTCCCTAAGTAGCCGAAACACCTTAGGATACACGACTCACAACATAAACAAAATTGGGTTAAGTTGGGGTGGCGGAAGTGTATGGTGGGCAAGCCTATGTGGAAGTTATGGTGATGGTTGATGAAGGAGAAATTGTCTCTAAGTAGCCTAAACACCTTAGGAGACTAAAATCACAACTCAAACAACCACAAATGCTATAGGGAACAATATTGGTTAGGTTGCGGTAGGCTATGGTGGTTTTGCGGAAGTTATGATGGAAGCCCTAGGAAAAGATGTCAAAGTTCCAAAACTTTGATGGAGTAAAATGGTTATGGTAGTATTTTTGTGGTAAGGGGGATGTCAATAGCTTCAAAACGAGCTAAAGAACGTCAAAAATGGACTCCGGATGAATTAGTTATAGACAAAATGGTGAAACGGGACAGGCAGAATTCCCACGGGCCGGACATCCGGGGGTTTTGCCGGAAATCCGGGACCTGATATATGAACTGTGCGCAAAAATGCGCTCCAAGAGCCGGATTTCTAGGCCTACGGGCCGGATGTCCGGGCTCCAAATCCGAGGGTGAACTCAAGGAACTCGATTTTGGGGGCGGAAATTGATGATTTGGGGGGCAAAATTCGAGAGATTTCATGGATGGAAGGAGGGGAAACTTGGGGAAAATATAGATCTACTCAAGACACAACGAATCGATGGGTCAAAATCAACAAAACATCATCAAAACCAACAAATCACAAAATATTTTGGGGGCTATTTTTGGTGGGGATTTTCAAAATAGGGGAAGAACACAACAAAATTAGGCTAGAAAACAAAGGGGGAGGCCTCAAAATCATGATCAACCTGGCTCCGATACCAAGATGATCTAGGGTGGAACCCTATACGGCCGATCTTTCATGAAAGGAGCGGATCCCAACTAAGAACACGAAGAACATGGGGAAAATGGAGAGAAATCACAAGGGAAAACACTCAAGAACAAGTCCAATCACACATCCACTAGACAATCAAACGCACAAGATCCACAAGGTACATGAACAACAAAGGGAAAGATACAAGGTAAGGTTCATCTCCATGAGGAGGTCTTGAAGGGGGCCACCCAAGAGGGGGTCTTGAATCCAAGGGGGATCTTCTCCGTAGAGGGGTTGCGGTCTCTCTCGTGGAGTAGATCCGTATGGATGAGCAAAGCTCTATCTGAAATGAGATAATCCTTTGCTAACCATAACTAGGAGGATGGGGAGTAGTATATATAGTCTAAGCCACGAAGGGGTAAGTGTGAAAGGGATACATGGGCCTCTGGCCCGACTCTGCGTGCAGGGAGGAGTCGGGTGTCCAGGCTGGGGGCCGGATGTCCGACCATTTGCGGGAGGCCGGATGTCCGGGGCACGGGCCATATGTTCGCGCTGAAGTGGTAGTTCGAGTCCTTCTCTGGATAGGGGATGCCAGATTTCTGGGAGGGATGCCGGATGTCTGAGCGTTGCTGAGGCGCCAGATGTCTGGGCACATGGGCCGGATGTCTGGCTGCTGATGCTTTGGCCATCTATTGGTGCAGCTCCTTGGAGGCTGCACAGGCGCCGGATGTCCGGCCTCTAGCCCGGATGTCCAGCCGTTGTAGCTTCAGCAGCTCCGTCTTCTTCCGTCGGCGCTTCGAGGCTTCCCTCGCGGATGGTGTAGTTGTTCCTTGGCGCTTGCACTCCTCCTCAACATCTGTGAAGCTCCGACATTACCTATGCATGCACACAGGAGAAGTGTCAAGTAGTATACCATCCTCGAAGGGGTCAAGTGAGCACGTGTAAAGGAGATGATTCACCTTTATGTATGTGAAGTAGATGTCACACGTGTCACTTGCCAAATGGACTCTTGACATGGTGATGTCCATAGGATGCTCCGCATCATCAGATGATGTAGGGTGGATCCCTATACGGCCGATCTTTCACGAGAGGAGCGGATCCCAACTAAGAACACGAAGAACATGGGGAAGAACAGAGAGAAATCACAAGGAAAACACTCAAGA
Organism: Triticum aestivum; assembly: GCF_018294505.1. Lineage (NCBI taxonomy): Eukaryota > Viridiplantae > Streptophyta > Magnoliopsida > Poales > Poaceae > Triticum > Triticum aestivum. Next base: position 264,027,969 of record NC_057806.1, on the reverse strand, counting down.
ACAAGTCCAATCACACATCCACTACACAATCAAACACACAAGATCCACAAGGTACATGAACAACAAAGGGAAAGATACAAGGTAAGGTTCATCTCCATGAGGAGGTCTTGAAGGGGGCCACCCAAGAGGGGGTCTTGAATCCAAGGGGAATCTTTTCCGTATAGGGGCCACGGTCTCTCTCGTGGAGTAGATCCGTATGGATGAGCAAAGCTCTATCTCAATTGAGCTAATCCTTTGCTAACCCTAACTAGGAGGAGGGGCAGTAGTATATATAGTCTAAGCCACAAAGGGGTAAGTGGGAAAGGGATACATGGGCCTCTGGCCCGACTCTGCATGTAGGCAGGCGCCGGATGTCCGGCCGTTCGTGGGAGGCCAGATGTCCGGGGCACGGTCCGGATGTTCGGGCTGAAGTGGCAGTTCGAGTCCTTCTCTGGATAGGGGATGCCAGATTTCCGGGAGGGATGCCGGATGTCTAGGCATTGCTGAGGCACCGGGTGTCCGGGCACACGGGCCGGATGTCCGACCGCTGATGCTTTAGTCGTCTGTTGGTGCAGCTCCTTGGAGGCTACACAGGCGCCGGATGTCCGGCCTCTGGCCCGGATGTCCGGCTGTTGTATCTTCAGTAGCTCCGTCTTCTTCCGTCGTCGCTTCCAGGCTTCCCTCGCGGATGGTGTAGTTGTTCCTTGGCTTTTGCACTCGTCCTCAACATCTGTGAAGTTCCGACAATACCTATGCGTGCACACGAGAGAAGTGTCAAGTAGTATACCATCCTTGAAGGGGTTAAGTGAGCATGTGTAAAGGAGATGATTCACCTTTATGTATGTGAAGTAGATGTCGCACGTGTCACTTGCCAAACGGACTCTTGACATGGTTGGGAAAGAGATGGCTTCGCCGTGTAGAAGTGGACATTCACCAAGTACTTGTCATCTTGAAGCTCGAAATGGGAACTCTCCAAGTCGCACCGTCTTGTGATTCCTTCAAAAGAAGTAAGGACAACAAACACTTGGAAAAACAAATGTGGTTAGCGTTAGTGCAAAACCAAGCATTCAAGAGGTTATTCACCAAACAAGTGTCGTCATCATGCAATGCATATGGTGTGACAAAGGATTGTGACATGGCATGTAAGCATATCAATCGAGCACAAGCAAAGAAATCATGGGGACAAACATGTGAATGTGAAGTAGTGATGAAAATATGTGTGACAAGAGAAGAAGCATCTACCTCATGTTCATAGCAAGCATTCACAAATTGCTCCATGAAAGGTCTATGGTTGGCATAGGAAACATTCACAACACCAAATAAAATGAAGTGTCTAAACAGATTGGTTAAGTGCAAGACAATCCAAGCATAATGTGCATGGGGTGTAGTGAATATCGTGTGGCACTCAACACAATGGAAAGAGCAATTGTTCATCATTTGTGAGGCAATTAAGGCAAGCATGTAGCAATTAATGGGACATGGCATATGTGAAGTGATGATATTGTTGCAACCAAACATATGAGAGGAGCAAGTAATCCAAGAATTGGATGCAACACACAAGGCATATATATCATGATGCATGGAACGGTGAAATTGACAAGTCGAAGCCAGATCTCTAACATGTGTGAAATCAAGTGGTCCAAGATGAACAATAAGTCTCATGGTGCAAGCAACACAAGTAGTATGATCCGTCATATCCATGCTCAAGAAAGATGTCACCTTGTAGGCGTGTCCTTGTGCGTCCTTCACAATGCCTAAGTACAAGAAAGTGTGATGTAGAATCGTCCTGATAGAAGGTGGTTCGCTCTCAAGAGCTCGGATTATCAACTCACGTGATGTGGAAGTTGACATGAAGTCCAAGTATCCTACACATGCACACAACAAAAGAAAGAACGTATGCGCATGGTAGATAAACACATCATCCATCATGACGATTCTCTTCTCTTGCACATAACCATTAGAAGCACAAGTGCATGAATAATATGATGTAACAATGGCAATATTCATGGCACTAGGTATATGGTGCAAAGAGGTAAGTGATGTCTACTACACAACCTTCTTCTTGTAGACGTTGTTGGGCCTCCAAGTGCAGAGGTTTGTAGGACAGTAGCAAATTTCCCTCAAGTGGATGACCTAAGGTTTATAAATCCGTGGGAGGCGTAGGATGAAGATGGTCTCTCTCAAGAAACCCTACAACCAAATAACAAAGAGTCTCTTGTGTCCCCAACACACCCAATAGAATGGTAAATTGTATAGGTGCACTAGTTCGGCGAAGAGATGATGATACAAGTGCAATATGGCTGGTAGATAAAGGTTTTTTGTAATCTGAAAATATAAAAACATCAAGGTTACTAATGATAAAAGTGAGCACAAACGGTATTGCAATGCATTGAAACAAGGCCTAGGGTTCATACTTTCACTAGTGCAAGTCCTCTCAACAATAATAACATAATTGGATCATATAACTACCCTCAACATGCAATAAAGAGCCAGTCCAAAGTCACTAATAGCGGAGAACAAATGCAGAGATTATGGTAGGGTACGAAACCAGCTCAAAGTTATCCTTTCTGATCGATCTATTCAAGAGTCCATAGTAAAATAACACGAAGCTATTATTTCCGTTCAATCTAACATAGAGTTTGTACTAGAATAACACGTTAAGACACAAATCAACCAAAACCCTAATGTCACCTAGACATTCCAATGTCACCTCAAGTATCTGTGGGTATGATTATACTATATGCATCACACAATCTCAGATTCATCTATTCAACCAACACAAAGAACTTCAAAGAGTGCCCCAAAGTTTCTACCGGAGTGTCAAGACGAAAATGTGTGCCAACCCCTATGCATACGTTCACGAGGTCACGGAACTCACAAGTGGATCACCAAAACATACATCAAGTGGATCACATGATATCCCATTTTCACCACAGATAAGCACGTGCAAGACATACATCAAGTGTTCTCAAATCCTTAAAGACTCAATCCGATAAGATAACTTCAAAGGGAACACTCAATTCATCACAAGAGAGTAGAGGGGGAGAAACATCATAAGATCCAACTATAATAGCAAAGCTCGCAATACATCAAGATCGTACAACCTCAAGAACACGAGAGAGAGAGAGAGAGAGAGAGAGAGAGAGAGAGATCAAACACATACCTACTGGTACATACCCTCAGCCCCGAGGGAGAACTACTACCTCCTCGTCATGGAGAGCACCGGGATGATGAAGATGGCCACTGGAGAGGGATTCCCCCCTCCGGTAGGGTGCCAGAACGGGTCTAGATTGGTTTTCAGTGGCTACATAGGCTTCAGGTGGCAGAACTCCCGATCTATTCTGCTCTCTGATGTTTTTAGGGTATAAGGACATATATAGGCGAAAGAAGTCGGTTAGGGGAGCCACGAGGGGCCCACGAGGGTGGGGGTGCGCCCAGGGGGGTAGGGCGCGCCTCCCTGCCTTGTGGCCACCTCGAAGCTTCCCTGACGTCTACTCCAAGTCTCCTGGACTGCTTCTATTCCAAAAATAACTGTCTCGAAGGTTTCATTCCGTTTGGACTCTGTTTGATATTCCTTTTATTCGAAACACTATAATAGGCAAGAAAACAACAATTTGGGCTGGGCCTCCAGTTAATAGGTTAATCCCAAAAATAATATAAAAGTGTATAATAAAGCCCATAAACATCCAAAAGAGATAATATAATAGCATGGAACACTCAAAAATTATAGATACGTTGGAGACGTATCAAGCATCCCCAAGCTTAATTCTTGCTCGTCCTCGAGTAGGTAAATGATAAAAACATAATTTTTGATGTGGAATGCTACCTAACATATTTATCCATGTAACTCTCTTTATTGTGGCAAGAATATTCAGATCCGAAAGATTCAAGACAAAAGTTTAATATTGACATAAAAATAATAATACTTCAAGCATACTAACAAAGTAATCATGTCTTCTCAAAATAACATGGCCAAAGAAAGCCATCCCTACAAAATCATATAGTCTGGCTATGCTCTATCTTCATCACACAAAATATTTAAATCATGCACAACCCCGATGACAAGCCAAGCAATTGTTTCATACTTTTGATGTTCACAAACTTTTTCAATCTTCATGCAATACATGAGCGTGAGCCATGGACATAGCACTGCAGGTAGAATAGAATGGTGGTTCTGGAGAAGACAAAAAGAAGAAGATAGTCTCACATCAACTAGGTGTATCAACTGTCTATGGAGATGCCCATCAATAGATATCAATGTGAGTGAGTAGGCATTGCAATGCAACGAATGCACTAGAGCTATAAGTGTATGAAAGCTCAAAAAGAAACTAAGTGGGTGTGCATCCAACTCGCTTTCTCACGAAGACCTAGGGCATTTTGAGGAAGCCCATCACTGGAATATACAAGCCAAGTTCTATAATGAAAGATTCCCAGTAGTATATGAAAGTGACAACATAGGAGACTCTCTATCATGAAGATCATGGTGCTAATTTGAAGCACAAGTGTGGTAAAAGGATAGTAGAATTTCCCCTTCTCTCTTTCTCTTTCATTTTTTATTTTTTTTATTTCGTCCTTTTCTCTTTTTTTATGGCCTCTTTTCTTTCTCTTTTTTTCATCCAAAGTCTCATCCCGACTTGTGGGGGAATCATAGTCTCCATCATCTTTTCCTCACTTGGGACAATGCTCTAATGATGATCATCACACTTTTATTTAATTACAACTCAAGAATTACAATTCGATGCTTAAAACAAGATATGACTCTATATGAATGCCTCCGGCGGTGTACCGGGATGTGCAATGAATCAAGAGTGACATGTATGAAAGAATTATGAATGGTGGCTTTGCCACAAATACGATGTCAACTACATGATCATGCAAAGCAATATGACAATGATGACGCGTGTCATAATAAACGGAATGGTGGAAAGTTGCATGGCAAAATATCTTGGAATGGCTATGGAAATGCCATAATAGGTAGGTAGGTATGGTAGCTGTTTTGAGGAAGGTAAATGGTGGGTTTTTGGTACCGGCGAAAGTTGTGCGGTACTAGAGAGGCTAGCAATGGTGGAAGGGTGAGAGTGCATATAATCCATGGACTCAAAATTAGTCATAAAGAACTCACATACTTATCACAAAAATCTATTAGTTAACGAAACAAAGTATTATGTGCATGCTCCTAGGGGGATAGATTGGTAGGAAAAGACCATCGCTCGTCCCCGACCACCACTCATAAGGAAGACAATCAATAAATAAATCATGCTCCGACTTCATCACATAACGGTTCACCATACGTGCATGCTACAGGAATCACAAACTTCAATACAAGTATTTCTCAAATTCACAACTACTCAACTAGCATGACTCTAATATCACCATCTCCATATCTCAAAACAATTATCAAGTATCAAACTTCTCATAGTATTCAATGCACTTATATGAAAGTTTTATTATGCCTAAAAGGAAATTGCCATGTTGTTCTAAAGGACTCTCAAAATTATATAAGTAAAGCATGATAGTTCATCTATTTCTTCAAAATAAAACCACTGCCGTGCTCTAAAAGGATATAAGTGAAGCACTAGAGCAAATGACAAACTACTCCGAACGATATAAGTGAAGATCAATGACTAGTCGAATAATTATGAAACTATGTGAAGACTCTCTAACATTTAAGAATTTCAGATCTTGGTATTTTATTCAAACAGCAAACAAAACAAAATAAATTAAAATGACGCTCCAAGCAAAACACATATCATGTGGCGAATAAAAATATAGCTCCAAGTAAAGTTACCTATGAACGAAGACGAAAGAGGGGATGCCATCCGGGGCATCCCCAAGATTAGGCTATTGGTTGTCCTTGAATATTACCTTGGGGTGCCTTGGTCATCCCCAATCTTAGGATCTTGCCACTCCTTATTCCATAGTCCATCGAATCTTTACCCAAAACTTGAAAACTTCACAACACAAAACTTAACAGAAAACTCGTAAGCTCTGTTAGTATAAGAAAATAAATCACCACTTATGTACTATTGTGAACTCATTGCAAATTCATATTGGTGTAACATCTACTGTATGCCAACTCATCTATGGTTCATACCCTCCGATACTTCTCATAGATTCATCAAAATAAGCAAACAACACATAGAAAACAGAATCTGTCAAAAACAGAACAGTCCGTAGTAATCTGGATCAAACGTATACTTCTGGAACCCCAAAAATTCTAAAATAAATTGATGTACGTGAAGAATTTATCTATTAATCATCTGCAAAAATAATTAACTAAATATCACTCTCCAATAATAAATGGAATCAAATCTCGTGAGCGCTAAAGTTTCTGTTTTTGACAGCATGATCGCAAAGACTTTCCCCAAGTCTTCCCAAAGGTTCTACTTGGCACAGACACTAACTAAAACATAAAACCACATCTAAACAGAGGATATATTAATTATTTATTACTAAACAGGAGAAAAAAGCAAGGAATAATAATAAAGTTGGGTTGCCTCCCAACAAGCACTATCATTTAACGCCCCTAGCTAGGCATGATGATTTCAATGATGCCCACATAAAAGATAAGAATTGTAACATAAAGGGAGCATCATGAATAATATGACTAGCACATTTAAGTGTAACCCACTTCCTATGCATAGGGACTTTGTGAGCAAACAACTTATGGGAACAAGAATCAACTTGCATAGGAAGGTAAAACAAGCATAACTTCCGGATTTTAAGCACATAGAGAGGAAACTTGATATTATTGCAATTCCTACAAGCATATGTTCCCCCATCATAATAATTTTCAGTAGCATCATGAATGAATTCAACAATATAACCATCGCATAAATCATTCTTTTCATGATCTACAAGCATAGAAAATTTACTACTCTCCACATAAGCAAAATTCTTCTTATTTAGAATAGTGGGGGTATCATAAGAAACTCGAATACTATAAATTGTTTCCGCATTGAAAGAATAATGTTCAGAAAAAGGGTAATCATAATCATGACAAGTTTTATAAATATAATCATCACTACTTTTTATAGCATAAGTATCATCACAATAATCATCATAGGTAGCAACTTTGTCCTCGTCATAATCAATTGAAACCTCTTCCAAGATAGTGGAATCATTACTAAACAAACTTATGACCTCTCCAAATCCACTTTCATAATTATAAAAATAAGATTCAACATCCTCCAAAATAGTGGGATCACTACTTCCTAAGTTGACACTCTTCCAAACCCACTTTCATCAATATAACCATCATAAATAGGAGGCATGCTATCATCATAATAAATTTGCATATCAAAACTCGGGAGGCTAGAAATATCATCTTCATCAAACGTAGCATCCCCAAGCTTGGGACAAACATTAATTGTAGCAAATATATTTTCAAACTTGTCATTCTCATCAAACATAACATCCCCAAGCTTGGGCCTCTTCATATCATAAGCATAATCACTCTCATCATTAATAGTATGGATAGCACCAATAGTATAACAATTATCATCATCACAATGAGTAATAGGAGAAACATCATTTGGGAGGATTACCTTATTACCTTTGCTTCTTCGTCTTTTCTTTTTCTTCTTCACATCATGTGTGGGTTTAATCCTCTTTTCGGAGCTCCTTATTTATGAGATTGGTAGAATAGAAAGCTCCTCCTCGTTACCTGATTCATCATAAGAAATAATAGGAGGATATTGGGAAGCCTCTTCCCTTTAATTAGTTTTCTATTCATCCTCTATTTGTTTTCTTTTCTTTATGTAATTGGCAATATAAGGATTTTCAATACAATTCAGCGCACAATACATAAGAATTTCTTCTAGATCAATATCGAGGAATTTCTCAAGGTTATATTCTGGAATATGCTTAGTCATACGTTTCATTTCTTCATAACCCAAAAGCAAACTAAGTTCATTATGATGTGCAAGGGAAATCAAATCATCACAATTTTTGGACACGATACGATCATGGAACAATTTGCATCGGAGATTTAAATGACCATGTTCATTGCAAAGTTCAGAAGTATGGCGAAGGAATTTTAAATTTTCAGCACAAACATTTAGCCTCTCTTGCAACCATTTAGTTTCCAAATCATTATGCCTCTTGCAAATCTATTTTCCCTAATTGGTGTGTACTTGTAGGCTCTATATATTCCACAAAAGTTGACATGCTTATAAGAGACATTTGCATCATGACTAGTGCAATCATCATTAGTACTATGGATATTCAAGGAGTTCATACTAACAACATTGTACTCATGCTCATCATTCAAAGATTTAGTGCCAAACATTTTATAGACTTCTTCTTCTAACACTTGAGCAAAATTTTCCTTTCCATCATTCTCACGAAAGATATTAAAAAGATGAAGCGTATGAGGCAAACTCAATTCCTTTTTTTGTAGTTTTCTTTTATAAACTAAACTAGTGCTAAAACAAGAAACAAAAAGATTCGGTTGCAAGATCTAAAGATATACCTTCAAGCACTCACCTCCCCGACAACGGCGCCAGAAAAGAACTTGATGTCTACTACACAACCTTCTTCTTGTAGACGTTGTTGGCCCTCCAAGTGCAGAGGTTTGTAGGACAGTAGCAAATTTCCCTCAAGTGGATGACCTAAGGTTTATCAATCCATGGGAGGCGTAGGATGAAGATGGTCTCTCTCAAGCAACCCTACAACCAAATAACAAAGAGTCTCTTGTGTCTCTCTCAAGATTGCTGCTAAGAAGAAGCTCCTGGACCGAGTGGTGGCCATGGCTGGCAAGCAGCCGGACCTATCGCCAGATCCCAAAGAGTCAGAGGCCCAGGAGAGGCACGCTGTCATAGGGGCCAACCTTGACAACAAATAGGAAGGCGAGCTCGTCGATTTCCTTCGTGAGAGTCGGGACATCTTTGCGTGGTCTCCCAAAGACATGCCTGGTGTTCTGAAAGATTTCACCGAGCACAAGCTACATGTCAGATCTGATGCCAAACCAGTCAAACATCCCCTCCACCGACTGTCGGAAGAGAAGAGAAGAATTGTTGGTGAAGAGATAGCCCGACTTCTAGCAGTCGGCTTCATTATGGAAGTATTTTTTCTATAGTGGCTTGCCAACCCAGTCCTTGTACTGAAGAAGAAGAAGAACAAGTGGCGCATGTGTATTGACTATACCAGCCTCAACAAAGCCTGCCCCAAAGATCCGTTTGCTTTTCCTTGGATTGACCATGTGATAGATTCCACAGCCGGATGTGAGCTGCTGAGTTTTTTGGATGCCTACTCAGGGTACCACCAGATCAAGTTGGACCCGGCCGACCGCCTGAAGACTGCCTTCATCACAACATTCGGAGCCATCTGCTACCTAACTATGACATTCGGCTTGAGAAATGTCGGTGCCACATTTCAACGTTGCATGCAAAAGTGCCTACTCAAGCAACTCAGCAGGAATGCCCACATCTATGTAGACGATATCGTGGTGAAGACGGAGAAGCGCGGTACCCTCTTGGAAGATCTCAAGGAAACTTCTGATAATCTGCGCCGATTTCAGATCAAGCTCAACCCAGAGAAGTGCGTTTTTAGGGTACCAGCCGGCCAGCTCCTTGGTTTCCTGGTCTCAGAGCGTGGCATTGAGTGCAACCCTGTGAAGATCAAAGCCATTGAGAGGATGGAGAGACCCACCCGACTGTGAGATGTCCAGAAGTTCACCTACTGCTTGGCATACATCAGCCGCTTCATCAGTCGGCTGGGTGAGAAGGCTCTTCCCCTATACCAACTAATGAAGAAAACCACTCACTTCGAGTGGAACGACAAGGCGGACGAGGCCTTTCTCTAGCTGAAGAAGATGCTGACTATGCAGCATGTCCTGGCGGCCCTGGTTGTTAAAGAACCCATGTACCTGTATATCGCCGCCACCAGCCGGGTGGTCAAAACTGTCATTGTGGTGGAACGACCAGAGGCCGGCAGAGCACAGCCGGTTCAGAGGCCTGTGTACTATTTGAGAGAGGTGTTGTCGACCTTAATGTAGAACTATCCCCATTACCAGAAGATGTGTTACGGCGTGCACTTTGCCGCCAAAAAGCTGAAGTCATAATTTCAAGAACACCCAATCACGGTTGTCTGCACTACCCCGCTTGCTGAAATCATAGGCAATGGAGATGCATCAGGCCGGGTGGCCAAATGGGCCATCGAGTTGGCCCCTTAAACCATCTTCTACCAGCCATGCACCACCATAAAGTCCCAAGCACTGGCCGACTTCCTCGTCGACTGGGCCGAGACCCAGTACCTGCGGCCAGCTCTGGACTCCACTCATTGGCGGATGCACTTTGATGGCTCGAAGATGCGCACCGGCTTGGGAGCCGGCGTTGTCCTCACCTCTCCCAAGGGCGACAAGCTAAGATACACATTGTAAATTCATTTTGCCGCCTTCAACAACGTGGCCGAGTATGAAGCGCTAGTACATGGACTCCGGATGGCCAAAAAATCGGCATCCACCGGATCCTGTGCTATGGCGATTCAGACTTGGTGGTCCAACAGTCGTTCGGCGACTGGGATGCCAAGGATGCAAATATGGCAAGTTACCGCTTCCTCGTCCGACAGATCAGCGGATACTTTGAGTGGTGTGAGTTCCTTCACGTGCCATGGAACGACAACGAGCAAGCTGATGCCTTGGCACAGATCGGCTCCACCCGCCATGCAGTAGCAGTCGGCGTTTCCCTTCAGCGCCTCCGCAAGCCGTCTATCAAGCCTTCCCCAGAATCCGAGTCCATCTTCGTGCCGGCTGCTCCCGAAGTAGTCGGATTCGACTCAGGGGCTGCAGTAGCCGGCTCAGGGACTTCGGCAGGCGGCACGGGGACTGCAGCAGTCGCATCCTGCCCGGGGGCTGCAGCAGTCGGCCCGGGGAATCCGTCAATGCAGCAAGTGGCAGCCGACTCCACCCAGCCGCCTCCCAACCCAACCGCCCTACTACCAGTGGTCGTAATGACAGTGGATGAAGTCCAAGCACCATCCTGGGCATAGCGCATCCTCAATTTCCTGGTAAACAGAGAGCTGCCGGCTAATGAGATCTCGGCCTGGCAGGTACAGCGCCGCGCAGGAGCCTACACAATAATCAATAGAGAGCTTGTCACACGCAGCGTGAGTGGAGTCTTCCAGTGCTACGTAGAACCACAAAAGGGCCAAGAAATCCTCAAAAATATCCACCAAGGCAAGTGTGGCCACCACGCGGCCTCTAGATCCCTTGTTGCCAAGGCTTTCCGCCATGGTTTCTTTTGGTCGACTGCCATGGAGGACGCCAAGGAGTTGGTCAAGCATTGCAAGGGGTGCCAGAAATACAGCTCCAAGCAACATCTGCCGGCTTCTGCACTCAAGACCATTTCCCTTACCTGGCCTTTTGCCGTCTGGGGGCTGGACATGGTGGGACCATTCAAGACAGCACGCGGCGGCATGACCCATCTGCTTGTCGCCGTGGACAAATTCACCAAGTGGATCAAAGCAAAGCCAATCAAGAAACTAAATGGTCCGACTGTTGTAACTTTCATTGCTGATATCACCGTCCGATATGGTGTACCACAGAACATCATCGCCAATAATGGTACAAATTTTGCCAAAGGTGCCTTGGCTCGTTTCTGCGTGACGCAGGGTATCCGACTGGACTTAGTGTCCGTTGCCAATCCGCAGTCAAATGGCCAAGTCGAGTGAGCAAACGGCCTCATCCTTACCGGCATCAAACCCCGACTGGTCGATCCACTGGAGCGCTCAGCCGGATGCTGGATCGATGAGTTGTCGGTTGTCCTTTCGAGCCTCCGCACCACCCCGAACAAGTCAACCGGCTTCACTCCATTCTTTCTCGTGTACGGGGCCGAGGCCGTCATCCCAACTGACATTGAGTTTGACTCACCTCGCGTCACCATGTACACAGAGGCGGGTGTTGATCTGCTGGAAGAGGGCCGGCTGTTGGCACTCAGCCGGTCCACCATCTACCAGCAGAGTCTGCGCTTCTACCATAGTCGGAAGGTCAAGCCAAGATCTTTTCAAGAGGGAGACCTTGTGCTCCAGCTGATCCAGCGAACAGCCAACCAGCACAAGCTCTCGGCCCCATAGGAATGCCCCTTCGTCATCAGCAAAGCTTTGGGCAATGACTCCTACTACCCCATCGATGCACAGAAGTCCAGAGCGCGCAAGAGAGACGACTTTGGCAAAGAATCGGAGCACCCATGGAATGGAAACCTCCTCCATACATTTTACAGTTGACATAGTATGTACCATGCTACCTTTTGTATTAAAGCGCTAAGACATCAGCGCCCTCGAGGAACACTTGGGGCTACCCTTTTTATCTATATGATAAGCTTCATGCCTATGAATGTGTTATTTTATTATTCTGCCTAGCACCGGGTTCGACCAGTCGGCTCGGAGGCTTGCCGCCTTGTACTATGTCGGTGCTACCTGCAGTCAAACAAGTAATGTGCCGGCACCTAAAGCCCTCTCTTGCCATAGGCCGCAGCTTGTAGAGCGACTGTTCGGCTGGCAAGAGTTGAAGGCAAGAAATGGTGCTCACATGAAAAAGGCTAGGGACCAAAAGCACTCACATAGGCCAAGCCGGCTGCTCGCCTCGTCGACCGACTACTGAGCAGCCGCCCGGCCGGCTTCTCACTTAACTTTCTATGTTCCAAACGGCTGAGGCACTTGCCTTCCCAAAAAATTGCCAAGTACTTGACGCAGCCACAGACCGCAGAGCGGCTGTCTGGCTGGCAAGACGGCAGCCAAGGGAAGGTGGCAAAGGAAAAAAAAGCCAAAGGAGCAGAAAAAAAAGACGAGTTAGAACTCAGTGAAAATAATTTACATAACAAAAGGCCCTTGGCCGGCATTCAACAAAGTTTGAATACACCCCTAGTGGGTGGATCTACGCAAATCTAATAAGTTTGTTCAAAAGACTACCAAAATAGGAAAAGATAAAATAAACTAGCCGCCTAGTCCAGAGGAGCAGCAGCCGGGTCCGGCAGGTTAGTGTAGTCGGCAGCACCGGCTGGCTGGGTGGTCGTCTGGCGAGTCTCTGCTTGATCACCGTCGGTAGCACCTGGCAAACTCGCACGCTGCTCGTTGCTCGATGCGCGATCAAACTGAGGCTAGCTATCCGCTCCGTCCTCTAGAGTGTCGTCTTCACCATCCGCACCTTCCTCGTCCTCGCCCTCATCGCTGGAGGCGATTTCCTCCATCGAGTCCTCCTCGTCGTTCAGGTTCACCCCGAACCAGTTCGGGGGCACCTCGGCGCCCTCCTTGTCCAGCTCGAGGAAGAAGACACTGATATCAGTGTACTCGGCGATCGCCACCACAAGTCGAGTGAGTGTAGGTCCCACTACCACCAACTCTTTGCTGGCCTCCTGCCGAAACATGGCCAGCTGGGCTAAGTTTAGCCCAGGATACCATGCCTTGACAAATTCCAAGGCCCGCCACACGCATGCCCGGGCTAAGGAGCCCTTTCAAGCCTCGAAGCGGCCGACATCCACCTCTAACCAGTCAGCGGTCCGACTGGGGGTGCGCGGAGCTGGAACGCCTGGCCAAAGGGCGGAAACCACCTGGGCTCCAACGCGCTGCAGACAGCAGAACGACCGATGAGCCGGCTGGAGACGAGCTTGGACGGCGAGAAGCTGCTCGGCAAGGGTCCGAGGGGCGTTGGGCACGATCTCTGCTCCAGCTCGTCTTCGCTCATCGCGGCGAGCTTCGATGGCTTGGGTGGCCGCGACGTAGTGCCCAGGGAAGTACTCAGCACAAGAAGAAAAAGAAGCATGAAGTCGGAAGCCGACTCATATGACAGTCAGCAGATGAAAGGAAAAAGATAACTCACCAACGAGCATGTCCTCGATCTCGCCATAGCTGTCAGATAGAGCCTTCTCCCTCTCAGCACAGTCCGAGCATTCAGTCTCGAACTTGGCCAGGAGGGCGGCCTCGCTATCCTTCACCGTTTTTAGTGCCGCCTTGTGCTGGTACGCCTGGTCAGCCATCTCCTTGACCAGGCGGTCACGCTCCTGGGCCGCCTTCCTGCACTCCTCCTCCTTAGCACGCAGTGCAGTCTGGGCCTCGCCCAGATGCTGCTGCAAGGTGGCGTTGGCTCCTACAGAGGCAAAGAAAAGAAGACAATCAACAATTTGACCAAAAAGAAAAGTGGTTGCCAGGAGACCCAGCCCGACTGCTCAGCAGTTGGCCCGATTCTCAGGGGCTACACCCAGCGGGTACGCTGATGCGCCCCCACAAGAGAGAAAAGCTGGAGGCTTACTCCGGCTATCGGACAAGGAGGCGGTACGCTTGGCCAGCTCTTGGACATGGGAGTTGAATTCATCCCCGCGGATGTTGTGGTAATCCTGCAACGAAGACAATAGTAGAAAAGAAAAAGTCAGCACTCAGAACTTACCTTTAAGTTCTGAGCCGCCTGCTCAGCAGCCAGCCTGGAACTCGGGGGCTACACCTAGTGGGTGCACTGGCGCGCTCCCACGGAAGATTGCAAGAATCAAAATAAAGCAAAGGAGTGTACCCAGACGGCCGCTCCCGTCGACAAGAACGCCTTTGTGTACTGTTGAAGGGTGGTGCCTTGAGCCTGAAGATGGGCCTGGACGTCCTGTGCCACCTTGTTTAGCACGCCCGTCCCGCCCCCCAGGCGTCCACTCTGGCGGGACGACACTAGTGGCCTCTGCGTCTGGGGCCGACGAGCTCGCGGCCTCGATCTCCTGTGGCCGTGGCGCTGAGACCGCCTTCGCCATGCGCCGACGCACTGGAGTATGGACTTTGGGGGTCGACCCACCACCAGCTCGCTGCCGACTGGTGGCACCAGTGGCATGTCAGGGCGACTGCCTTGGGCCTCGATAGTCGGTGCTTGCGGGGGCACCTTGTAACACCCCGGATATGATTTTCCTAATATGTAATCCAACTCTTGCCGTTTTCGGCGTTAAGTTATTTATTTTCTCGGGTTCAGGTTTTTGTCTCCGTGTGTTGTTATCGTTGTCATGCATCTCATATCATGTCATCATGTGCATTGCATTTGCATACGTGTTCATCTCATGCATTCGAGCATTTTCCCCATTGTCCGTTTTGCATTCCGGCGCTCCGTTCTCCTCCGGTGGTCATTTCTACCTTTCTTTTGTGTGTGGGGATTAAACATTTCCAGATTGGACCGAGACTTGACAAGCGGCCTTGGTTTACTACCGGTAGACCGCCTGTCAAGTTTCGTACCATTTGTACTTCGTTTGATGCTCCAACGGTTAACCGAGGGACCGAAAAGGCCTCGTGCGTGTTGCAGCCCAACACCCCTCCAAGTTGGCCCCAAACCCACCAAAACCCTCTCCATCATCTAGAGCGTTTGATCACGATCGCGTGGCCTAAAACCGCACCTCATTTGGACTCTCCTAGCTCCCTCTATGCATATATAAAGACACCCCCGAAAATCTCCTTCTCCCCCCCGAAAAACCCTAGATCCACCACCTCGCGCCGTGCCGGACACGTCTGGTCCGGCCGGACACGTCCACCGCCCCACCCGGGCCAATCCCGCGCTGCCACGTGGCGCCGCCCGTGCCCACATCACCGCCTCCTCCGCCAGCCCGCCACGGCCCGCAGCAGGCCCCCGAGGCCCACGTCCGCCACCGCCTCCACCGGCTCACCGCGCCGCCCCTCTCCTCCAACTCCGGCGCCCGAGCCGCCCAGCTCCACCGCGACATCGCCGGTGGCCGCAGCGCGCCTCGCCGGCCGGAGCCAAGCGCCGCCCCGCCGTGCCGCACCTCGCTGCCCCACCACGGCAGCCCGCCGCCGACGTCTGTCGCCCCCGCCGCCTGCCTTCTGCGCCGGCGTGCGCCGCCAAGTCTGGCCACCGCGTGC
The DNA here is from genome assembly GCF_018294505.1 of Triticum aestivum. Classification (NCBI taxonomy): domain Eukaryota; kingdom Viridiplantae; phylum Streptophyta; class Magnoliopsida; order Poales; family Poaceae; genus Triticum; species Triticum aestivum. The sequence goes on along the minus strand of NC_057806.1, from coordinate 264,012,159 downwards.
CTCCTCCCCACCGGCGTCTACAGTGCATCCGGATGGTCCTCAAAGTCCGCGCCGCCCAGATCCAGATCTGGAAACCCTAGGGGTTGTTTCTTTTCCCTAAGTCCCTAAATATTTTGCTATGTTCATCGCATCGTAACTATGCATCCGTAGCTCCGTTTTGGGCATATAGCATATGAAAATGTTCGTCTCAGAGAGCACATCATTTCATCTCATCGCATCATTGTCATTTGAGTTTATCTTGATGCCCGAAATGCTGTTGGAAGAATGCTATTTGAGATAATTGTCAGATCTGCTGCTCCAATTAGATATTTGTCATTTTTGTTATGATTATTGTGTGCATGATATGTCCCTGAGCTCTACATGAGTTTTGTTATATGTTTTGCCATCTATCCAGAGGTGCAATCCATGTATTTTTGTGATGTGTGTGGTGACTAGCACAAGCTTGCAAAGTGGTGCATTCGTTAATGCTGATTTCAGGGACTTAGCATTTCCACTAAGTCCTTGATCTGTTTATCTCATTATGCCATATGTTCATGTTGTTTCCTAGTGATCCGTGCCTCTTTTGAGGATGATCAGTAAGGATCTTTTGTTAATCTTGTAGTGCTCTATCCATCCATGTCTTTGTTTGCAATTATGGAGCAACCTGGCTTGAGTCAATCGAGCTCTACTTTGCTATTTCGTGAATCCGGGCAGATTGTCTACTTGTTAGCAATTTTGCCGAGGATGTTGTTGTCGATCCGTGCATGCTATGTTATTGTTCTTGCCATGTATAGCTTGTATTTTGTGTATTCTTGATGGGTGTATGCTTAGATTGTCATGACTTGCTCTGTAGTGAGTGCATCGAGCTCGTAAACATGCCTACTTGATATCTGTTTCAGCATGCTCCAGTTTTCACTAAGTCTGAGAACTCATTATGTTTTTGCCATGTTCACATGCTTGCAAATGTATTTTCTGATCCCTTTTGGCTCAAGGTCACTAAGGGATTTTTGTTAAGCTCTTTGAGTAGCTCCATGCCATGCTTTACTTTTCCATGTTCAGGTCATGTAGCATATAGTTTTCATGCTCCAAAGTGTGCTATCTGATCTGAAATTCCAGACAAGTGTTAATTTCACTAAGTCTGAAATCTGTTTGCCAAATGCATTTTTGCCATGCTTGTTTGAACCTATTAATGGAGGAATTGGCCGTAGCTCAGTGCTAGGCTTTTGTTAAGCATCATGAGTGGATCCCTGCCATGTATTTTGTTGTCATGTTTGGGCGCTGTAGCATGTTCATCTTGTTGCATTTAGATGGCTACTTGCTGTAAATCGCAGACCGTGGCCATATTTGAATTGCTTGCCATTTCCAAACCGTAACTCCGATTCCGGTGATCTTTATATCGTTTTCAAGCGATTTCATCTCACCTTTCCAGTTTCACACTTGGATCTCCATGTTGAGGCCAGATTCATTCATTCCTTGTCAAATCTTGCATATGCATCACATATCGCATCCCGCATAGCATACCATCCTTGCATCATATTGTTTGAGCTTTGCACGTGGTTGATTGTGTCCTTGTTGCTTGTTTGTCTTGTTTGGGTAGAGCCGGGAGATGAGTTCGCTAATGAGGAGCCCGTTGAGTTTGCTTTCGAGGATCCAGTCAACTCTGACAACTTTGCAGGCAAGATGATCATACCCTCGAAATCACTACTATCTTTGTTATGCTAGATGCTCGCTCTTTTGCTATGCCTATGCTACGATGCCTACCACTTGCTTATCATGCCTCCCAAATTGCCATGTCAAACCTCTAACCCACCATGTCCTAGCAAACCGTTGATTGGCTATGTTACCGCTTTGCTCAGCCCCTCTTATAGCGTTGCTAGTTGCAGGTGAAGATTGGAGACCGTTCCTTGTTGGAACATTATTTACTTGTTGGGATATCATTATATTGCCTTGTTATCTTAATGCATCTATATACTTGGTAAAGGGTGGAAGGCTCGGCCTCTCGCCTAGTGTTTTGTTCCACTCTTGCCGCCCTAGTTTCCGTCATATCGGTGTTATGTTCCCGGATTTTGCGTTCCTTACGCGGTTGGGTGATAATGGGAACCCCTTGATAGTTCGCCTTGATTAAAGCTTTTCCAGCAATGCCCAACCTTGGTTTTACCATTTGCCACCTAGCCTCTTTTTCCCTTGGGTTTCTGGAGCCCGAGGGTCATCTTATTTTAAACCCCCCCGGGCCAGTGCTCCTCTGAGTGTTGGTCCACCTCGTCAGCCGCCGGTGGCCACCAGGGGCAACTCTGGGCTGGCCTACCGGAAGTTTGGACAATCTGAGTGTGCCCTGAGAACGAGATATGTGCAGCTCCTATCGGGATTTGTCGGCACATTTGGGCGGTGTTGCTGGATTTGTTTTAACTTGTCGAAGTGTCTTATAGAACCGAGATACCGAGTCTGATCGGAATGTCTCGGGAGGAGGTCTATTCCTTCGTTGACCGTGAGAGCTTGTCATGGGCTAAGTTGGGACTCCCCTGCAGGGATTTGAACTTTCGAAAGCCGTGCCCGCGGTTATGGGCAGATGGGAATTTGTTAATGTCCGGTTGTAGATAATTTGAACCTTAACTTAATTAAAATGAATCAACTGTGTGAGTTACCGTGATGGTCTCTTCTCGGTGGAGTCCGGGAAGTGAACACGGTGTTGGAGTAATGCTTGCCGCAGGATGCCCTCTAGTTACTCGCTCGCGCTTTGCCTTCTCTCCTCGCTCTCTCTTTTGCAAACAGGATAGCCACCATACATGCTAGTCGCTTGCTGCAGCTCCACATATTTCCTTGCCTTACCTATTAAGCTTAAATAGTCTTGATCGCGAGGGTGCGAGATTGCTGAGTCCCTGTGGCTCACAGATTACTTCCAAACTAGATGCAGGGCCTGATGATTCCTCTCCAGATGACGCGCTTGAGCTCAAGTGGGAGTTCGACGAGGACTCACGCCGATACTACGTGTCTTTCCCTGATGATCAGTAGTGGTGCCCAGTTGGGGTGATCGGGACCATGTCGCATGTTGGGTTTATCTTTTATTTTGGCGCCGTAGTCGAGCGATGAGTGTTTGAATGTTGTAATGCTATTTATGTACTTTGATTGACGTGGCAAGTGTAAGCCAACTATGTATCTCCCCTTTTATTATCTATATTACATGGGATGTTGTGAAGATTGTCTAACTTGCGACATTGCTTTCAATGCGGTTATGCCTCTAAGTCGTGCCTCGACACGTGGGAGCTATAGCCGCATCGAGGGCGTTACAAGTTGGTAATCAGAGCCTTCCCCGACCTTAGGAGCCCCCATTGCTTGATCATTTTTAGCAGCCATTGTTGAGTCTAGAAAAAATGTTTTGAGTCATTTAGGAATTATATATCGGAGAGTTTAGGAATTCTTTTTACTCCCCAGTCTCCTCATCGCTCTGGTAAGGCATCCTGACATAGAGTTTTGACTCTTCTCTTCTCAAATTTCACTAAAAAAATTTAGGATCACGCGGGTATCTTGGAATCGTTCCGATGGTTTTGTGACGAGAACATTGTTCTTGGTGCCTCCTGTCTTTAGGGGTTGTGGCAGTGTCCCGGGGAGTTGAGCTCCGAGGTGTTGTCGTCACAATTTTATCGTTGCAGTTCTGGAATACCTGAGTTTAGTACGCCGACATCGAAAATCTCTTTTATGCAGTTCGTTGGTGAGATAACCTCGACGCCACCCAGTACTGGGGCGGGAGTTCGGGAGTATCGCCATAACTTGTATAACGGATGCTTTTCGAAGGTTGAGGTAGATGGTTTCCGAAGTTTTTCTCGGTTATGTGTTGAAGGATGGATACAGCTGGATGTAGGATTTGCTAGATTTGGGTGAGATATTATGCTTCCCCTGTATCCCCAACACCTGATTGCATAACCGGAAAGGTTCGGGAGTTTCATAGGTGGGAATTCTTGTAGCTCTAGTCCTTCTTCCACGGATATTTGGTTTGAGATTGGGATTTCTTACCGAGTATTCGTTCTTGATCCGTACCTTGTTGATTTATTTCTCTACCTAAATTCTAAGTGGCTTCTCAATTTATGGATATGTGACCATTTCAAGTGGAATGCATTCGTTCTTATGTTCGGATGTGAAGACTTTATGTTGCAATTTTCATTCCGTTGGATTCAGCTTCAATATTTGTCTATCAATGTGCTAATGGATGTCACCCTCTTCAGGATGTCTCCCGCTAAGAGAACCAATCAGAATCAGAATCAGGATCCGCCACCACCTCCACCTCCTCCGGAGGCATGGCAAGCTGTGATGGCCGCAACCAATGCAAACACGCAGTTGATCATGCAAATTCTTCAAGAGCGCAATCAAGCGAACCAAGGCAACCAAGGCAACAATCAGAATCACTTTGCTACACTCAACCAGTTCCTTGCTAACGGGCCAAAGACTTTCAGCAATTGTGTTAATGCAACTGATGCTGACGATTGGCTCGTGGATTTGTGCAAGCATTTCGAGTGCAGTAACGTCAGGCCTGAGGACTTTGTCAAGTTCGCTTCCTTCCAACTTAAAGACCAAGCTGCAGAATGGTTCCAGTAGTACAAGGATTCCAGAGGAGGCCGTGTGATTACCTGGGATGAATTCTGTCAAGATTTCAAAGCTCACCATATCCCTTAGAGCGTGATTGAAAGCAAGCATGAGGAATTCCGCAACCTGAAGCAAGGCTCTTTGTCTGTCTATGACTACAACAAGTTGTTTCAGAAGCTCGCCCGCTTTGCTAAGCAGGACGTACCTGACGAGAAGAGCATGATATACCAGTTCAGGGGTGGTCTCAGAGAAGAAATCCAGCTAGCTCTTGTTCTCTTTGAGCCCTTGAGGTACGATGAGTTCTACAACATGGAATTAAAGCAAGAGGCTGCTCAACTGAGGTGTGATGCTTCCAAGAAGCGAGTCAGAGATGCTACTCCTTCTTCCTCTACTCAAGTGGCCAAGAAGTAGAAGTATTGGCTTCCTCCTCCTCCATTCTGTCAGCCGTATCAAAAGAGCAAAAGTGGCAGTGGATCTTCCCACCCACCCAACCCTGGCTTTCAGAACAAGACTTTATCTCAAGTTCCATGATCAAGTGCTCCGTATCACCGTCCGCTTTCAGAGGTCACGTGCAACAAGTGCAAATAGAAGGGTCACTATGCCAACAAATGCTTCAATCAGAGGCGTCTTCCTCCTCCTCCTCCAGTGAGGTCAGCAAGTACAGCTGTGGTCAAGCATAACCCCAAGCACGCCAAGGTCAACTTGATGAATGCAGCTCATGCAGAGGATTCGTCAGATGTCATCATGGGTAACCTTCCTGTTAACGATGTTCCTACAAAAGTTCTTTTTGACACTGGTGCATTGTATTGTTTCATCTCGAAACCTTTTGCATCTAAGCATGAGTTGATTTCCCAAGTTATGCATACACCGTCAGCAGTTGTCTCTCCGGGTAGATGTTTGCTCGCTAACCACGAGATCTCGGATATTTCTATCATGTTGGGTGACTTCAAGTTTCTGGCTTCTCCAATGGTTCTTGGTAACTCGGATATTGATCTTATTCTCGGGATGGATTGGCTTTCTAAGCACAAGGCTCGGCTTGATTGTGCAGCCAGGCAGATTCAATTGACTCATTCGTCTGAGGATGTAATTGTCTTTGCCGCTCGGGATAATACTATCCGTCTGTTTTCTCTCAATGACAAGGGTGAACTAGATGCCATCTCGCAAATTCCAGTCGTTTGCGAGTATCAAGACGTCTTTCCAGAAGAGCTTCCAGGAATGCCTCCGCACCGGCCAGTTGAATTCGTCATTGATCTTGAGCCCGGCACGGAACATGTGTGCAAGCATCCTTACAAGCTCAGACCTGAAGAGTTGAAGGAGCTGAAGAAGCAACTCGATGTTCAAGAGAGAATGGGCCTCATCGGACCTAGTTCTTCTCCGTGGGGTTGTGGTGTTCTTCTTGTGAAGAAGAAGGATGGAATGGACCGACTCTGTGTTGATTACCGTCCATTGAACAAGAAGACTATCAAGAACAAATACCCACTTCCCAACATCAACGAGCTGTTCGAACAACTCAAAGGTGCCCAAGTATTCTACAAGCTTGATCTCCGTATGGGTTATCATCAGATTCGAATCCGTGAGCAAGATATTCCCAAGACGGCTTTCAGGACAAGCTATGGGTCATATGAATACAGTGTCATGTCTTTTGGCCTCGTCAACGCTCCTCCGACGTTCTCTCGCATGATGAACTTCATCTTCAACGCCTACACCAATGACTTCATTTTGGTCTATCTCGACGACATTCTGGTCTTTTCGAAGAACAAGGAAGATCATGCCAAACACTTGCTTTTGGTGCTCGATAAGATCAGAGAACACCAGTTCTACGCCAAGTTCTCCAAGTGCGAATTTTGGCTCGATGAGGTTCTTTATCTTGGTCATATCACCTCTGTCAAGGGCATTGCGGTGAATCCTAAGAAGGTGTCTGCAATTGTGAATTGGGAACCACCTCAGAACGTGAAGCAACTCCGTAGCTTCCTCGGTCTCGCAAGCTACTGCCGAAGATTCATTGAAAACTTTTCTAAGATCGCGAAGCCTCTCTCAAATCTTCTCCAGAAGCACGTCAAGTACATTTGGTCTCCGGAGTGTGACATTGCTTTCAACAGTTTGAAAGAGAAATTGGTCATTGCTCCAGTTCTGACTCCGCCTGATGAATCCAAGCCGTACGAGGTCTTTTGTGATGCCTCTCTCCAAGGTCTTGGCACAGTGTTGATGCAAGAGAAGAAAGATGTGGCTTATACCTCTAGACAGTTGAAGCCCAACGAGAAGAACTACCCCACTCATGATCTCGAGTTGGTGGTAGTTGTGCATGCTCTTTTGACTTGGAGACATCTCTTATTGGGAAGAAAAGTGGACATCTTCACTAACCACAAGAGTCTCAAGTACATCTTCACTCAGCCTAATCTCAACCTCAGGCAAACTCGATGGGTCAAAATGATTCAAGAGTATAATCCGAGTATCGAGTATACTCCAGGCAAGGTCAATGTGATTGCTGACGCATTAAGCAGGAAGGCTTACCGCAACAGTCTGATTCTCAAGCGTTATCAACCCGAGCTTTGTGAAGCTTTCCGCAAACTTAATCTGCAAGTTGTTCCTCAAGGTTACCTCGCCAACCTTCAAGTCTCTCCTACCTTGGAAGACCAGATTCGCCAAGCCCAGCTTCTTGATGCTATGGTGAAAAGGTGAAGATTGGGATTGCCAAGAGTCAACCCAAGTACAAGTGCTACCGCCTAGATGACAAGGATACTCTCTTCTTCGAGGATCATATTGTTGTGCCCATAGGTGATCTTCATAAGGTTATCATGAATGAGGCTCACAATTCTCTCCTCTCCATCCACCCTGGGAGCACGAAGATGTATCACGACCTCAAGCAGGCTTATTGGTGGACTCGAATGAAGCGCGAGATTGCTCAGTTCGTGAAGGAATGTGATGTCTGCAGAAGAGTGAAGGCAGAACACCAAAGGCCAGCTGGTCTCCTCCAACCTCTTGCCATTCCAGAATGGAAGTTTGACCACATTGAGATGGACTTCGTGACTGGGTTTCCAAAGTCCAAGCGTGGCAATGATGCTATATTCGTTGTCATCGACAAACTCACTAAAGTGGCTCACTTTCTGCCTATCAAAGAGTCAATCACTGCAGCTCAATTGGTGGAACTCTATACCTCTCGGATTGTCTCTCTGCACGGTATTCCACAAGTGATCTCTTCAGACCGTGGCAGCATCTTTACCTCCAAGTTTTGGGATTCTTTTCAGAAGGCCATGGGCACCAACATCCGCTTCAGCACAGCTTTCCATCCTCAAACTAGCGGTCAAGTCGAGCGTGTCAATCAGATTCTTGAAGATATGCTCAGGGCTTGTGTGATCTCCTTCGTCATGAAGTGGGAGGATTGTCTTCCTTATGCTGAATTCTCCTACAACAACAGTTTTCAAGCAAGTTCGGGCAAGGCCCCATTCGAAATTCTGAATGGCAGGAAGTGCCGTACCCCTCTCAACTGGTCTGAAACTGGTGAACGTCAACTTCTGGTAAATGACTTAATCACAAAGGCAGAGGAAATGTGCAAAGTCATTCGAGATAACCTCAAAGCAGCCCAATCCCGCCAGAAGAGCTACTATGATAGTAAGCACCGTGATTTGGCTTTCGAGATTGGAGATCATGTTTACCTCCGCGTCTCTCCTATGGAAGGTACTTGTTGCTTCGGTATCAAAGGGAAGCTTGCCCCTAGATACGTGGGACCTTTCAAGATCGTCAGCAAGAGAGGCGATCTCGCCTATCAACTCGAGCTTCCTTCAAACTTTGCAAACGTGCATGACGTGTTCCATGTCTCTCAGCTTCGAAAGTGCTTCAAGACTCCTGACCGCACCATCAACTTCGAGGACATTGAGCTCCAAGAAGATCTCTCTTATCATGAGCACCCCGTTGCAATTCTTGAAGAGACTGAACGCAAGACTCGCAACAAGTCAATCAAATTCCTCAAAGTCAAGTGGTCACACCATTCCGACCGTGAAGCTACCTGGGAACACGAGGATCACCTCCGTTCTGAGTACCCGTCGTTCTTTCAGTCCTACATCTCGGGACAAGATCCTTTCGTAGTGGTGGAGTGTTGTAACACCCCGGATATGATTTTCCTAATATGTAATCCAACTCTTGCCGTTTCCGGCGTTAAGTTATTTTATTTTCTCGGGTTCGGGTTTTTGTCTCCGTGTGTTGTTATCGTTGTCATGCATCTCATATCATGTCATCATGTGCATTGCATTTGCATACATGTTCATCTCATGCATTCGAGCATTTTCCCCGTTGTCCGTTTTGCATTCGGCGCTTCGTTCTCCTCCGGTGGTCATTTCTACCTTTCTTTTGTGTGTGGGGATTAAACATTTATGGATTGGACCAAGACTTGACAAGCGGCCTTGGTTTACTACAGGTAGACCGCCTGTCAAGTTTCGTACCATTTGGACTTCGTTTGATGCTCCAACGTTTAACCGAGGGACCGAAAAGGCCTCATGTGTGTTGCAGCCCAACACCCCACCAAGTTGGCCCAAAACCCACCAAAACCCTCTCCATCATCTAGAGCGTTCGATCACGATCGCGTGGCCGAAAACCGCACCTCATTTGGACTCTCCTAGCTCCCTCTATGCATATATAAAGACACCCCCGAAAATCTCCTTCTCCTTCCCCCCCGAAAAACCCTAGATCCACCACCTCGCGCCGCGCCGGACACGTCTGGTCCGGCCGGACACGTCCGCCGCCCCACCCGGGCCAATCCTGCGCTGCCACGTGGAGCCGCCCGTGCCCACATCGCCGCCTCCTCCACCGGCCCGCCGCGGCCCGCAGCGGGCCCCCGAGGCCCACATCCGCCACCGCCTCCACCGGCTCACCGCGCCACCCGCGCCGCCCCTCTCCTCCAACTCCGGCGCCCGAGCCGCCCAGCTCCAACGCGCCATCGCCGGCGGCCGCAACGCGCCTCGCCGGCGGGAGCCAAGCGCCGCCCCGCCGTGCCGCACCTCGCCGCCCCACCACGGCAGCTCGCCGCCGACGTCCGCCGCCCCCGCCGCCTGCCTTCCGCGCCGGCGTGCGCCGCCAAGTCCGGCCACCGCACGCCTCCTCCCCTCCGGCGTCTACAGTGCATCCCGGCGGTCCTCGAAGTCCGCGCCGCCCAGATCCAGATCTGGAAACCCTAGGGGTTGTTTCTTTTCCCTAAGTCCCTAAATATTTTGCTATGTTCATCGCATCGTAACTACGCATCCGTAGCTCCGTTTTGGGCATATAGCATATGAAAATGTTCGTCTCAGAGAGCGCATCATTTATCTCATTGCATCATTGTCATTCGAGTTCATCTTGATGACCGAAATGCTATTGGAAGAATGCTATTTGAGATAATTGTCAGATCTGCTGCTCCAATTAGATATTTATCATTTTTGCCATGATTATTGTGTGCATGATATGTCCCTGAGCTCTACATGAGTTTTGTTATATGTTTTGCCATATATACATAGGTGCAATCCATGTATTTTTGTGATGTGTGTGGTGACTAGCACAAGCTTGCAAAGTGGTGCATTCGTTAATGCTGATTTCAGGGACAACATTTCCACTAAGTCCTTGCTCTGTTTATCTCATTATGCCATATGTTCATGTTGTTTCCTAGTGATCCGTGCCTCTTTTGAGGATGATCAGTAAGGATGTTTTGTTAATCTTGTAGTGCTCTATCTATCCATGTATTTGTTTGCAATTATGGAGCAACCTAGCTTGAGTCAATCGAGCTCTACTTTTGCCATTTCGTGAATCTGGGCAGATTGTCTACTTGTTAGCAATTTTCCCGAGGATGTTGTAGTCGATCCGTGCACGCTATGTTATTGTTCTTGCCTTGTCTAGCTTGTATTTTGTGTATTCTTGATGGGTGTATGCTTAGATTGTCATGACTTTGCTCTGTAGTGAGTGCATCGAGCTCGTAAACATGCCTACTTGATATCTGTTTCAGCATGCTCCAGTTTTCACCAAGTCTGGGAACTGATTATGTTTTTGCCATGTTCACATGCTTGCGAATGTATTTTCTGATCCCTTTTGGCTCAAGGTCACTAAGGGATTTTTGTTAAGATCTTTGAGTAGCTCCATGCCATGCTTTACTTTGCCATGTTCAGGTCATGTAGCATATAGTTTTCATGCTCCAAAGTGTGCTATCTGATCTGAAATTCCAGACAAGTGTTAATTTCACTAAGTCTGAAATCTGTTTGCCAAATGCATTTTTGTCATGCTTGTTTGAACCTGTTAATGGGGGAATTGGCCGTAGCTCAGTGCTAGTATTTTGTTAAGCATCATGCGTGGATCCCTGCCATGTATTTTGTTGTCATGTTTGGGCGCTGTAGCATGTTCATCTTGTTGCATTTAGATGGCTACTTGGTGTAAATCGCAGACCGTGACCATATTTGAATTGCTTGCCATTTCCAAACCGTAACTCCGATTCCGGTGATCTTTATATAGTTTTCAAGCGATTTCGTCTCACCTTTCCAGTGGCACACTTGGATTTCCAAGTTGAGGCCTGATTCATTCATTCATTGTCAAATTTTGCATATGCATCACATATCGCATCCCGCATAGCATACCATCCTTGCATCATATTGTTTGAGGTTTGCACGTGGTTGATTGTGTCCTTGTTGCTTGTTTGTCTTGTTTGGGTAGAGCCGGGAGACGAGTTCGCTAACGAGGAGCCCGTTGAGTTTGCTTTCGCATATGCATCACATATCGCATCCCGCATAGCATACCATCCTTGCATCATATTGTTTGAGCTTTGCACATGGTTGATTGTGTCCTTGTTGCTTTTTTGTCTTGTTTGGGTAGAGCCGGGAGACGAGTTCGCTAACGAGGAGCCCGTTGAGTTTGCTTTCGAGGACCCAGTCAACTCTGACAACTTTGCAGGCAAGATGATCATACCCTCGAAATCACTACTATCTTTGCTATGCTAGATGCTTCCTCTTTTGCTATGCCTATGCTACGATGCCTAGCACTTGCTTTCATGCCTCCCAAATTGCCATGTCAAACCTCTAACCCACCATGTCCTAGCAAACCGTTGATTGGCTATGTTACCGCTTTGCTCAGCCCCTCTTATAGCGTTGCTAGTTGCAGGTGAAGATTGGAGACCGTTCCTTGTTGGAACATTATTTTACTTGTTGGGATATCATTATATTGCCTTGTTATCTTAATGCATCTATATACTTGGTAAAGGGTGGAAGGCTCGGCCTCTCACCTAGTGTTTTGTTCCACTCTTGCCGCCCTAGTTTCCGTCATATCGGTGTTATGTTCCCGGATTTTTGCGTTCCTCACGCGGTTGGGTGATAATGGGAACCCCTTGATAGTTCGCCTTGAATAAAGTTTTTCCAGCAATGCCCAACCTTGGTTTTACCATTTGCCACCTAGCCTCTTTTTCCCTTGGGTTTCCGGAGCCCGAGGGTCATCTTATTTTAAACCCCCCCGGGCCAGTGCTCCTCTAAGTGTTGGTCCACTTCGTCAGCCGCCAGTGGCCACCAGGGGCAACTCTAGGCTGGCCTACCGGAAGTTTGGACAATCTAAGTGTGCCCTGAGAACGAGATATGTGCAGCTCCTATCGGGATTTGTCGGCACATTCGGGCGGTGTTGCTGGATTTGTTTTAACTTGTCGAAGTGTCTTGTAGAACCGAGATACCGAGTCTGATCGGAATGTCTCGGGAGGAGGTCTATTCCTTCGTTGACCGTGAGAGCCTGTCATGGGCTAAGTTGGGACTTCCCTGCAGGGATTTGAACTTTCGAAAGCCGTGCCCGCGGTTATGGGCAGATGGGAATTTGTTAATGTCCGGTTGTAGATAACTTGAACCTTAACTTAATTAAAATGAATCAACTGTGTGAGTTACCGTGATGGTCTATTCTCGGCGGAGTCCGGGAAGTGAACACGGTGTTGGAGTAATGCTTGCCGCAGGATGCCCTCTAGTTACTCGCTCGCGCTTTGCCTTCTCTCCTCGCTCTCTCTTTTGCAAACAGGATAGCCACCATACATGCTAGTCGCTTGCTGCAGCTCCACATATTTTCCTTACCTTACCTATTAAAGCTTAAATAGTCTTGATCGCGAGGGTGCGAGATTGCTGAGTCCTTGTGGCTCACATATTACTTCCAAACCAGATGCAGGTCCTGATGATTCCATTCCAAATGACGCTCTTGAGCTCAAGTGGGAGTTCGACGAGGACTCACGCCGATACTACGTGTCTTTCCCTGATGATAAGTAGTGGTGCCCAGTTGGGGTGATCGGGACCGTGTCGCATGTTGGGTTTATCTTTTATTTTGGCGTCGTAGTCGGGCCATGAGTGTTTGAATGTTGTAATGCTATTTATGTACTTTGATTGACGTGGCGAGTGTAAGCCAACTATGTATCTCCCCTTTTATTATCTATATTACATGGGATGTTGTGAAGATTTCCTAACTTGTGACATTGCTTTCAATGCGGTTAAGCCTCTAAGTCGTGCCTCGACACGTGGGAGCTATAGCCGCATCGAGGGCGTTACACACCTCCGCCCCCAAGATGATGGTGTCGCCTCCTCCCCTCTCCACGACTGGTTGCTCGTCGTCGGCTCCTCCAGTCGGCGCCTGGTTCTCTGGCATAGGTGGCACGGTGCGCAGAGGGATGATAAGCTACGGAGCCTGGCCACGTGTGGCCTCTTCCATTTGCGCCTTGGCTGCGGCGTCCACCAGGACCTTGGCCGTGGCGTACGCTTATGCCTTGGCCGCGGCATCGGCGTGGGCCTTGGCCGCCGCCGCCTTCTGCCGGTCCACCTCCTCCCGCGCGTTCCTCTCCGTCACCTCCTCGAGGTCGGCAAGCGGGTCCACACGACGGGTGTTGGTGGAGCCCTCCGCTGCCCCGATCAGGGAGGCAGAGGCAGCCCGCTCAAGCAAGAGCGGGGCTCTGTTCAAACAAGATAAGAAGAAACTCAGAATGGAAGAAAAGAAAGAAGAGAAGAAAAATGCAAGAGAAATCAAACACTTACGCAGACACCATCGGTGGCTGCTTCGGGGCCCTATGCAACTGGGCCGCCTTCGCGGCGGCCTCCTGCCGTCTGGTCGCTGCGGTCATGTTCTTACGCTTCTTCGGTCGGCTGCCGAAAAGTAACGACTCGGCTCGGTGCTTCGGCGTGCCGCCTGGTGCAGTCGAGACAGCCGAGGAGCTCACGCCCGTCTTGTCGGCACCGTGCGGGTGGCGCGGCTCGGCCTCCTCCTCGTCGTCATCCGGCCAGTGCTCGACGCCGCCTCCTCCAAAGCCGCCTGCTCCACCACCACCGCCCGTGGCGTCGTCCTCCTCCATGGCGGCCGCCCCCAAGTCGGGGTCGTCCGCCTCACTCCTTGATCGGTTTAGCAGGTACTCCTGACCCGGCTCGAGGACGTCGGCTGCTACCTGGTTTTTGAGGATTTTCATTGAGACCGACTGATTAGGCGGCAAAGCAAAACTCGATAGATAAAAGAAAGAAAATAAGGACTCACCACAAGCGGCGGGTCTGCGGGGGAGTACGGCCGCTTGCCGAACTGCCACTCTCCCTCCAATAGTTTGCAGTTCGAGATGTGGTTCACCAACCGAGCCACTTCCGTGTCCGGCATCTCCTTGGTGCAAGTCCGTCATGGGTCTCAGTGCCCGCTCATCCGGCTGATCATGTGAGGCTGGGATTGAAGAGGGAGCACCCGGCGCGCCACGAAGGCGGTCAGCAGGTCCGAGGCTGTCAGGTCCTCCGACTCCGTCATCACCTTAAGTCCGGCGATGGCAGCGGAGGAAGCGGCCGACAACGTCTTCAGCCGGAAGGTCCAGCAAGTGCGGGGCTCGGTTGACGGGCCGACTGTATAATCCGGCAGATTGACGAAGTCAAGCGTCGGGTGGAAGTTCTTGCCGTAAAAGTAAGATTTTTGCCACAGTTTGACCGACTGTGACAAGTTGATGGCCGGGAAGCAGTTCCCGGCGCCCGGACGCTGTACTGCGATGAAGGCTCCGCACTGAGTTGCCTCCTTTTTGGCAGTGGTGCCGAGCTTGGTGTAGAAGAACTACCCCCAGAGTTTTCAATGAACCCAAAATACTCTTCAAAAATGTTCATGCTCTTTGGTTAATGTTGGGAACAACCAGAGGTGACGCACATTTTTGTTACACATTTTGGATTTTTGAATCAATGCATAAATATTTGATTTGGAGCTGTTTAAATTATATAAATATTTTAATGGATCCAAAAATGTTGGGAATTGGTGAGGGCCTCTGGAATATAATATCTAGATGCCACAAATATTTTCAGCTTTTATGGAAATGTTTTAACATTTCTTTTAGAATCAAAACAAATGTCAGAAATAGAGAAAGAAAACAAATAATTGAAAACACTTACGTGGCGCTCACCTGGCAGCCCATCTGGCCGGCCCAGCCCACTAGGGGCAGGGAGGTCTTCTTCCTCCCGCCAGTCGGATGCACGGCGCGTGCCCGACGCGCGCCGGCGCACGCCTGGCCACCTCCTGCTTCCTGCCGCTGCCTCGACGCCCAGGATGACGCCATGCAGTCTCCCCGACCCCCCCTCTCACTCCCTCTCGCTCATCCCCCTCCTCGGTCCTCTCTCTCACACGCACCCGAGCGCTGCCATCGCCGCCGACAAGCACCACCGCGGCCACTGCCTTCCCCTCGCCTCTCGGACGTGCCCAGAGCTCCGCCTCGCCGTCTGCTATGTCCTCAACAAGCCAGGCGACCCGGGAAGCTCTGCATTGATGCCACCGTCTTCTTTGCATCGCCGGCCGACGGAGATCCTCCTCGTTGCTCCGCTCGCTCCGGGCCTTCCCCGAGCCCGCTGGCCTGCTCTGCGTGATCCCCGTGAGCTCCCAGTCTTTCCCCCCTTAACCATGTCGTCGCTTTCATCCTGTAACCATTGCCCCGCGGGTAACCAGAGCCGCCGTCCGCCCTGGCCGGCGAGCTCCGTGCCCCTAAGCCCCTCCGCTCCTGCTAGTTGCTCCGGCGGGCTCCTGTTGCCCATTAGATGCTGCCTAGCACCCCCCGTTCGCTCGCCTCGCGCTGCAGCCGCAACCCCGCATCAACCGAGCTCCGGCCGCCGCCGCGAGCCCTGCTCCGGCGAGCTATGTCCACACCACAGCCTCCCACCTGCTCCGTTAGATGCGCGCGAGCGCCAGCCACCCTCAGCACCCATCTGCGTGTCGAATGGACGTTGGAGCAGCGTTTCCGGCGAGCGTCTGCCGCGGTTTTGGTCGTCGCCGGCCAAACTCCGGTGACTGCTCACGTGGCGGCTTAATTAGCGCTAACCCCACAGCCTAATCACCCCCCTGAGACTGACAGTGGGCCCCAAAGCCAAGTCAAACCCTGATCAGTGGCTGTTTGACCCGGGCTTAACCACTGTGTGACTGACGTGTGGCCCCCACACGTCAGGTTTGACCTGGTCAGCCCTGCTGACACCTCTGTGACGTCATGCTGGCGCAGTAATTGATTTTCTGGATTTTAAATAATTCCGAGAATTTCAGAAAATAGTTAAAACTTCTAAAAATCATAGAAATTAAACCGTAGCTCAGAATGAAATAATTTATATATGAAAAATCATCAGAAAAATGCAAGGAATCCATTTATGATAGTTTCATGCATGAAAAACCAACTTATACTTGCTGTATCAGTGAAAAACGTAATAATGACATGTTATATACTTAATTTGGGGTTTGCATATGAACCCTTGGTTCATATGGATTTCAACCAAATTGATGCTAGATGCATTAGGGCAAATCATAGTATCTTTGAAATGTCATCTTCAGCCATCATATTGTTGCATATGGTTGTTTATTGATTGCCGGCACCGTCCCCTCTCGATAGGTTCTACTCCGGAAGGTGTCCCGAGTACCTGTCTGAGGAGCAGTGCTTCTTCGTGGATCTATCAGGCAAGCAACCCCCCTTGAGAATTTCGATAAATCCCACTCTCTCGCTCCTGCTCCTTATACTGCATTAGGACAACAACAATTCAAACTACTACTTTCTGCTGCGGTAGTTGAACCCATTCCTCTGCATGACCTGTCATTGCCATAGTAAATAGTTGAAACCCACTAGCATGAGTAGGAGTTGCTTGAGCCTTGATGTGCCTACTCATCCATGCTTGATTTCTTTATGCCAGCTATGCTTAGAGTTGTGTCAGGTCTGATTCACCGGGAATGAATCAGAGTGGTGAACATGTCCTACCTGTAAAGGATAAGTGTGCGAACACGTTTTGGTAAAGGTAGCGATGAGAGGCCATGTAGGAGTACATGGTGGGTTGTCTCATTGGAACTGTCCCTAAGCACTAACTTCTGTGTATGTTATCCAAGTCCAGTTACTACCACGCATTGGGTTCCGGTTATCCGGCCCCTCTCGGCTTATTAATCCACTTGATCTCTGTCCAGGAGTTGCAACTAGTTCTGGCGTTTGTAGGTAGTGCTACTTGTCTACCAGGTGGTGTCCGACGGGACGGGCTTGGGACAGACTAGGCACCGTGGCACGGTGTACCAAGTGGCACCCGGATGGTGGGCTTGGGAACCCTGCACACATCGTTTGGGGCCGTACTGGAGACTTCGGCCGGAACTCCTTGCGGATGGAACTCGAATAGGCAATAAACCTGGACTAGAGACTTGTGTGGTTAGTCAGGTCGTGGCCGACTCCCACGCCCGGCTTCCGCTTGAAGGTTGCCGCGGTACATGACGTGTACAGGGCTATAAGTGGCGAGAGAATGTGTGAAGAAGTACACCCCTGCAGGGTCAATATTATCTATTTGAATAGTCGTTTTCCTCGGATATGGAAACTTGGAGGACTTATGTAGTACATAGACAACTTGAAGTGGATACTCTAAAATCCGCAAGATAAGCGTGAGTGCTATGGATGGCCTTCTCGTAGGGAGACGGGAACAGATCCATAGTGGAGTATTGATATGGTGAATATGTGGACTCGTGTGTGTCTTCTCCCCTCAAAGAAGTTTCTGATACTCATAGTATAGGCTAGCCACTGAGTCAAAGCTGGCTTGCTGCTGTTAAAACTCCACCACCCCCTTGGTTGATAATGTTGCATATGTAGATAGTTCTGATGTAAGACTTGCTGAGTACCTTTGTACTCACGTTTGCTTATTTATGTTTTGCAGTTGGTTACCTAGTGACTTCGACGAGTAGCTTGTATCCCAGCTACGATCTTGTACCCTTGGGAGGGTCGTGTTTAGTCAGGCTTCTTAGTCTTTTCCTTTTGTAGTTGTCTGTACTCAGACATGTAATGCTTCCGTTGCTTGTATGCTCTGAATGATGGGTCATGAGACCCCTGTTTGTATTGAATGCTATGTGGCTCTTCTGGGCCTTTATCTATATGAGTTTGAGTTATGTTGTGATGCCATGTTGTACAGCACATACTTGCATGTTATGCGTACGTGTAACGTGTATTGCTATGTGTGGGATCCGACAACCTAGTTGTTTACCTCTGGTAGCCTCTCTTATGGGGAAATGTAGTCTTGTGCTTCCATGAGCCATAGTAGTCCGCTACAGCCCGGTTCACCGGAGTCCTGCTAGCCCAGCACTACTGCTCCGAAACACTTGACTGGCCGGCATGTGATTCACTTCGTTCCTGTGTCTGTCCCTTCGGGGAAATGTCACGCGGTGACATCCGGAGTCCTGCCTAGCCTGCTACAGCCCGGGTTCCCGGAGTCCTGTTAGCCCAGTGCTACAGCCCGGATTCATACGCTGTTGACCGACATGCTCGTGGTTGATTCATGTATGCCTGTCCCTGTAAGTTAGTGCCACTTTGGGTTCACGACTAGTCATGTCGGCCCGGGTTCTCTATCATATGGATGCTAGCGACACTATCATATACGTGAGCCAAAAGGCGCAAACGGTCCCGGGCCAGGTAAGGTGGCACCCGTGGGAATACCGTGCATGAGGCCGCAAAGTGATATGAAGTGTTACATGCTAGATCGGTGTGACTTAGGATCGGGGTCCCGACAGCGTTGGTATCAGAGCCTGACTGACTGTAGGATTACCAAGCCAAACTGGTCGAAGTTGAGTCTAGAAATGCTTTAGTTATATAAGGGAATTGATTGTGGAAGGGAACGTAAGGCTCTTTTTACTCCTTTACCTCATGTCATTCTTTCTGAGTCAGCCTCTTCTTTTCTACGAGGGTTAAGGCCTAGGCTTCTCCTCTATCTCTCAGGATGACGTGTTACTAAACCGTAAAGTCTTAGGATTGTTGGGTTGTGTCTCCGTACAGTTCTACTACTTCCGTGTGTCCTCAGTTTGACCCAGAACCTTGATATTATGATGCTGATTGATTATGCTATTCCTTTGATGAATGTCTCAAAAATCCTTTTGAGCATTTACAGCCGTTATGCTGCCGAAATTGTCCTAGGATTTCAAGAGTTTCCAATGCTTTTGCATTACATTCCGCATCCTCATGTCGATGCTAATTCCATCCTTGTTTCCTTGGTTTCTGTGCCAGGATGTCGTCTGCTAACCGAGGTTCAGTTGCTCATAGCAAGAACCACGGAGATGGTAGGGATGAGGATCCTCCTGACCAGCCTTTGATGGCAGAGTTCTTGTTAGCATCCGAGAGGAACAAGCGTGAGACTAACCGCTTGCTGGCACAGATTGAGCAGAACACCGCACATCAGTGTAAGAAGTTGGTTTCCATCACCGACTTCATTGGTCTGAAACCACCCACCTTCCATCATTCCATTGAGCCACTCGATGCGGATGACTGGCTCCGGAGCATCACTCACAAGTTGCTTTCTGCGAACGTGGCTGAAGGTGACAAGGTCACCTATGCTACCTATCACCTGGAAGGTCCTGCTAGTATTTGGTGGCAGAGCTATGAGGCTATGCTTCCAGCTGGCCAGATTTCCTACGTGGAAGGATTTCACCGAGGCTTTTCGTGAGCACCACATTCCTCAGGCGCTCATTGACCGCAAGAGGGAAGAGTTCTGTAGTTTTACCCAGGGTAAGCTGCCTGTTGATGCTTACAGTAGAGAGTTTGGAAGCCTCGCCCGCTATGCTACAGAAGAAGTGTCCACGGACGCTAAGAAGCAGGCTAGGTTCCGGAAGGGTCTCAACCCTAAGTTGCGTCGTGATCTCCACCTGCATCATTGTGATACTTTCCAGGCTCTTGTGAACAAGGCCATTAATGCAGAGACAGCTCAGCTCACTTACGAGGAGTCTCGTAAGCACAACCGTGATCTGGGTTCTTCCTCCCGCTCTGGCTCTCAGAAGCGACGGATTTGGATTCCGAACTCAGCTCTTCCACCTGGATATGCACCGAGGCCATCCGATGTGGCGCCTCACCCAACTCAGCAACGTGCTCCACCCAGGCCTATTAGTGGACCACTTGCCAATGTAGGTCCACGTCCTACCTCAGGAACTTGCTTCACCTGCGGAGAACCAGGACACTATGCACGTGACTGCCCTCAGTCCAGTTATACTCCACCCCAGTCTGAGAGGTCTGTTGGCCGTGAAAAGCCATCAGGCAAGATGATCAGTACCAAGCCAGCCTCCATTGAACGAGCATGTGTGCACCATGTCTCAGCTACAGAAGCTCAAGATGATCCCGACGTCGTACTGGGTACGCTTCTTGTCAATTGTCACCCAGCTTCAGTTCTGTTCGATACTGGAGCATCCCACTCCTTCATATCCGAAGGTTATGCTCGGTTGCACGACATGTCATTTTGTGATATGCCAACTCCACTAATAATCCAGACTCCTGGTTCCAAATGGCAAACCTCCAAGGTAAGCCATGGTAATGAAATCCTTGTTGACAGACTGGTATTCCTTGCTTCTTTGATATCTCTCAAGTCTTCAGATATTAACATCATCTTGGGTATGGACTGGATGACAGCTCATCATGCCAAGATCGATTGTTACACTAGATCTGTTCAACTTACACATCCATCTGGCAAAATAGTCACTGTCTCCACTAGAGTTGCAAGGCGTCAACTCTATTCTCTTAATGCCAGCCCTCTTCCAGACCTTGAAGATATTCCGGTAGTCCGTGACTTCCCGGATGTTTTTCCAGAAGAACTGCCAGGTGTCCCACCTGACAGAGATGTAGAGTTTGTCATAGAACTTATCCCAGGAACTGTTCCAATCTCTAGGAGACCATACAAGATGGCACCTTTGGAGTTAGCCGAGCTTAAGAAACAGCTTGATGAGTCCTTGCAAAAGGGTTTCATCCGTCCCAGTTCTTCTCCTTGGGCTTGTCCTGTCCTCTTCGTCAAGAAGAAGGATGGTACGGATCGGATGGTTGTAGATTATCGTCCCGTTAATTTGGTCACGATAAAGAACAAGTATCCGCTCCCCAGGATGAACGACCTGTATGATTAGCTCGCTGGATCCTCAGTCTTTTCCAAGATGGATTTGAGGTTAGGCTACCACCAAATCAAGATCAGAAACGGGGACATCCCCAAAACGGCCTTTGTCACTTGTTATGGCCAATACGAGTACACCGTGATGTCTTTCGGCCTAACCAATGCTCCAGCTACTTTCTCCCGCTTGATGAACTCGATCTTTATGGAGTACTTAGATAAGTTCGTCGTGGTTTATCTCGATGATATTCTTATTTACTCGAAGAACGAGGAAGAGCATGCCGAACATCTTAGGCTTGTGTTAGAAAAACTCAGAGAGCATCGCCTTTATGCCAAGTTCTCCAAGTGTGAATTTTGGTTGCCAGAAGTGACCTATCTGGGCCACGTGATCTCTGGTAAGGGCATTGCTGTCAATCCCGAGAGAGTCAAAGCCGTTCTCGATTGGACTCCACCCGAAACGGTCAAACAAGTTAGGAGTTTCCTTGGTCTAGCCAGTTATTGTTGCCGCTTCGTTGAAAACTTCTCCAAAGTGGCCAAACCCCTCACGGAGCTTCTCAAGAAAGATAAAAGGTTTGAGTGGACCCCACAGTGTGAGCACAGTTTTCAGGAACTGAAAAGACGCCTGACTTCTGCGCCCATACTCGTGCCACCGGATTTCACTAAAGACTTTGTTATCTATTGCGACGCTTCACGTCAAGGACTAGGTTGCATTCTTATGCAGGATCGTCATGTGATTGCCTATGCATCTCGATAGTTGCATCCACATGAGGAAAATTATCCTACACATGATCTAGAGCTTGCAGCCGTAGTCTATGCACTTAAGACTTGGCGACATTACCTTCTTGGTAACCGTTGCGAAATCTACACTGACCATCAGAGTCTCAAGTATATCTTCACCCAACCGGATCTGAATCTCAGACAGAGACGTTGGTTGGAGTTGATCTCGGATTACGACTTAGGAATCACCTACACCCCAGGCAAAGCCAATGTCATGGCTGATGCTTTAAGTCGTAAATCCTATTGCAACAACCTCATGTTGCAACAATGTCAACCACCCCTCCATGAGGAATTCTGTAAGCTTAACCTTCACATAGCTCCTCGTGGTTCCCTTTCTACCTTGGTGGCGAAACCTACCCTTACGGATCAGATCATAGAGGCTCAGAAGCATGATACGGGAATCTCCCGGATCAAGAAGAATATTTCCAAGGGAGTTGCTGGCTGTTTCTCTATGGATGAACGAGGTGTTGTTTACTTTGGTAACCGTTTGGTGGTTCCCAAATGTCAACAGATGCAGCAACTGATCCTTAAGGAGGCCCATGAATCCCCTCTCACGATTCATCCCGGTAGTACAAAGATGTATCAGGACCTACGCCAGAGGTTCTGGTGGACTAGGATGAAGAGAGAAATCGCTCAGTATATTGCCAACTGTGACGTTTGTCGTCGCGTTAAGGCAGAGCATCAAAGACCTGCTGGCACCCTTCAACCTTTAGCTATTCCCGAGTGGAAATGGGACAAAGTTGGTATGGACTTCATCACCGGCTTTCCCAGGACCAAGAAAGGAAATAATGCTATCTTCGTAGTCATTGATTATCTCTCCAAAGTGGCTCACTTCCTACCTGTTCGAGAGAGTATCACTGTTAGTCAGCTCGCTGACTTATATATCTCCCGAATAGTGTCACTCCATGGTGTTCCACTAGAGATCAATTCAGACCGTGGCAGTCTTTTCACCTCTCATTTCTGGGAAAGTTTCCAAACTGCCATGGGCACCCATCTCTCCTTCAGTACCGCTTTCCACCCTCAGTCAAGTGGTCAGGTGGAAAGGGTCAACCAAATTCTCGAACACATGCTTAGAGCTTGCGTTATCTCATTCGGTATGGATTGGGAGAAATGTCTTCCCTTTGCCGAGTTTGCTTATAACAATAGCTACCAATCCAGTCTTAAGAAAGCACCCTTCGAGATTCTGTATGGACGAAGATGTTGAACACCTTTGAACTGGTCAGAAACCGGTGAAAGACAATTCTTTGGACCGGATATGATCCAGGAGGCAGAAGAGCAAGTTCGCATCATTCATGAGAATTTGAAAACAGCCCAATCTCGTCAAAAGAGCCAGTATGGCCGTCGTCATAAGGAAGTGGCTTATGAAGTTGGCGACAAGGCTTACTTTCGGGTTACTCCTTTGAAGGGTACCCATCGTTTCGGTATCAAGGGCAAGTTGGCTCCTCGTTACGTCGGTCCTTTTCACATTCTCGCTAAACGAGGAGAGGTTGCCTACCAGTTGGAACTACCCCCACATCTTTCTCGAGTTCATGATGTCTTCCACGTCTCTCAACTCAGGCGTTGCTTCTTGGATCCCATCCGCGGAGTGGACCAGAAACGTTTGATCTCCAAGATAACCTCACTTATCGAGAGTACCCCGTTCGCATTCGGGATCAACCAGAGCGTGTCACTCGACGTCATAACATCAAGTTTCTCAAGGTTCAATGGTCTCATCATTCCGAGAGAGAAGCTACTTGGGAACAAGAAGATCGTCTTCGACTTGAGTACCCCGCTTTCTTTCCGCCAACTCCTGAATCTCGGGACGAGATTTTTTCGAGTGGGGGCGGGTTGTCACATCCCTAGTTCTGGTATGTCCTAGGCTTGCTTGTGCATCATGTTTAACCTTTCAAATAAATTTGAAATGGGGAAAGTTGCAAACCCTAGCACCAAAGTTTTTTCCAATAGGTTCAACTTTAAAATGAATTTTCAATGAACCCAAAATACTCTTCAAAAATGTTCATGCTCTTTGGTTAATGTTGGGAACAACAACCAGAGGTGATGCACATTTTTGTTACACATTTTGGATTTTTGAATCAATGCATAAATATTTGATTTGGAGCTGTTTAAATTATATAAATATTTTAATGGCTCCAAAAATGTTGGGAATTGGTGAGGGCCTCTAGAATATTATATCTAGATGCCACAAATATTTCCAGCATTTATGGAAATGTTTTAACATTTCTTTTAGAGTCAAAACAAATGTCAGAAATAGAAAAAGAAAACAAAAAAAATAGAAAACACTTACCTGGCGCTCACCAGGCAGCCCATCTGGCCGGCCCAGCCCACCAGGGGCAGGGAGGTCTTCTTCCTCCCGCCAGTCGGATGCACGGCGCGTGCCCGACGCGCGCCGGCGCACGCCCGGCCACCTCCTGCTTCCCGCCGCTGCCTCGATGCCCAGGACGACGCCATGCAGTCTCCCCGACCCCCCTCTCACTCCCTCTCGCTCATCCCCCTCCTCGGTCCTCTCTCTCGCACGCACCCGAGCGCTGCCATCGCCGCCGACAAGCACCACCGTGGCCACTGCCTTCCCCTCGCCTCTCGGACGTGCCCAGAGCTCCGCCTCGCCGTCTGCTACGTCCTCAATGAGCCAGGTGACTCGGGAAGCTCTGCATCGATGCCACCGTCTTCTTTCCATCGCTGGCCGTCGGAGATCCTGCTTGTTGCTCTGCTCGCTTCGAGCCTTCCCCGAGCCCGCTGGCCTGCGCTGCGTGATCCCCGTGAGCTCCCGGTCTTTCCCCCCTTAACCACGTCGTCGTTTTCATCCTATAACCACTGCCCCGCGGGTAACCGGAGCCGCCGTCTGCCATGGCCGGCGAGCTCCGTGCCCCTAAGCCCCTCCGCTCCTGCTAGTTGCTCCGGCGGGCTCCTGTTGCCCATTAGATGCTGCCTAGCACCCCCCGTTCGCTCGCCTCGCGCTGCAGCCGCAACCCCGCATCAACCGAGCTCCGGCCGCCGCCGCGAGCCCTGCTCCGGCGAGCTATGTCCACCCCACAGCCTCCCACCTGCTCCGTTAGATGCGCGCGAGCGCCAGCCACCCTCAGCACCCATCCACACGTCGAATGGACGTCGGGGCAGCATTTCCAGCAAGCGTCCGCCGCGGTTTTGGTCGTCGCCGGCCAAACTCCGGCGACTGCTGATGTGGCGGCTTAATTAGCGCTAACCCCACAGCCTAATCACCCCCCCTGAGACTGACAGTGGGCCCCAAAGCCTAGTCAAACCCTCATCAGTGCGGGTTTGACCCGGGCTTAACCACTGTGTCACTGACGTGTGGCCCCCACACGTCAGGTTTGACCTGGTCAGCCCTGCTGACGCCTCTGTGACGTCACGCTGATGCAGTAATTGATTTTCTGGATTTTAAATAATTCAGAGAATTTTAGAAAATAGTTAAAACTTCTAAAAATCATATGAATTAAACCGTAGCTCAGAATGAAATAATTTATATATAAAAAATCATCAGAAAAATGCAAGGAATCCATTTATGCTAGTTTCATGCATGAAAACCCAACTTATACTTGCTATATCAGTGAAAACGTAATATTGACATGTTATATACTTAATTTGGGGTTTGCATATGAACCCTTGGTTCATATGGATATCAACCAAATTGATGCTAGATGCATTAGGGAAAATCATAGCATCTTTGAAAAGTCATCTTCATGCATCATATTGTTGCATATGGTTGTTTATTGATTGCCGGCACCGTCCCCTCTCGATAGGTTCTACTCCGGAAGGTGTCCCGAGTACCTGTCTGAGGAGCAGTGCTTCTTCGTGGATCTATCAGGCAAGCAACCCCCCTTGAGCATTTCGATAAATCCCACTCTCTCGCTCCTGCTCCTTATACTGCATTAGGACAACAATGATTCAAACTGCTACTTTCTGCTGCGGTAGTTGAACCCATTCCTCTGCATGACCTGTCATTGCCATAGTAAATAGTTGAAACCCACAAGCATGAGTAGGAGTTGCTTGATCCTTGATGTGCCTACTCATCCATGCTTGATTTCTTTATGCCAGCTATGCTTAGAGTTGTGTCAGTTCTGATTCACCGGGAATGAATCGGAGTGGTGAACATGTCCTACCTGTAAAGGCTAAGTGTGTGAACACGTTTCGGTAAAGGTAGCGATGAGAGGCCATGTAGGAGTACATGGTGGGTTGTCTCATTGGAACCGTCCCTAAGCACCGAGTTCTGTGTATGTTATCCAAGTCCAGTTACTACCACGCATTGGGTTCCGGTTATCCGGCCCCTCTCGGCTTATTAATCCACTTGATCTCTGTCCAGGAGTTGCAACTAGTTCTGGCGTTTGTAGGTAGTGCTACTTGTCTACCAGGTGGTGTCCGACGGGACGGGCTTGGGACAGACTAGGCACCGTGGCACGGTGTACCAAGTGGCACCCGGATGGTGGGCTTGGGAACCCTGCACACATCGTTTGGGGCCGTACTGGAGACTTTGGCCGGAACTCCTTGCGGATGGAACTCGAATAGGCAATAAACCTGGACTAGAGACTTGTGTGGTTAGTCAGGTCGTGGCCGACTCCCTCGCCCGGCTTCCGCTTGAAGGTTGCTGCGGTACATGACGTGTACAGGGCTATAAGTGGCGAGAGCGTGTGTGAAGAAGTACACCCCTACAGGGTCAATATTATCTATTCAAGTAGCCGTTTTCCTCGGATATGGAAACTTGGAGGACTTATGTAGTACATAGACAACTTGAAGTGGATACTCTAAAATCCGAAAGATAAGCGTGAGTGCTATGGATGGCCTTCTCGTAGGGAGACGAGAACGGATACATAGTGGAGTATTGATATGGTGAATATGTGGACTCGTGTGCGTCTTCTCCCCTCAAAGAAGTTTCTGATACTCGTAGTATAGGCTAGCCACTGAGTCAAAGCTGGCTTGCTGCTGTTAAAACTCCACCACCCCCTTGGTTGATAATGTTGCATATGTAGATAGTTCTGATGTAAGACTTGTTGAGTACCTTTGTACTCACGTTTGCTTATTTATGTTTTGCAGTTGGTTACCTTAGTGACTTCGACGAGTAGCTTGTATCCCAGCTACGATCTTGTACCCTTGGGAGGGTCGTGTTTAGTCAGGCTTCTTAGTCTTTTCCTTTTGTAGTTGTCTGATCTCAGACATGTAATGCTTCCTTTGCTTGTATGCTCTGAATGATGGGTCATGAGACCCCTGTTTGTATTGAATGCTATGTGGCTCTTCTGGGCCTTTATCTATATGAGTTTGAGTTATGTTGTGATGCCATGTTGTACAACACATACTTGCATGTTATGCGTACGTGTAACGTGTATTGCTATGTGTGGGATCCGACAACCTAGTTGTTTACCTCTGATAGCCTCTTTTATGGGGAAATGTAGTCTTGTGCTTCCATGAGCCATAGTAGTCCGCTACAGCCCGGTTCACCGGAGTCCTGCTAGCCCAGCACTACTGCTCCGGAACACTTGACTGGCCGGCATGTGATTCACTTTGTTCCTGTGTTTGTCCCTTTGGGGAAATGTCACGCGGTGACATCCGGAGTCCTGCCTACCCTGCTACAGCCCGGGTTCCCGGAGTCCTGTTAGCCCAGTGCTACAGCCCGGATTCATACGCTGTTGACCGACATGCTCGTGGTTGATTCATGTATGCTTGTCCCTATAAGTTAGTGCCACTTTGGGTTCATGACTAGTCACGTCGGCCCGGGTTCTCTATCATATGGATGCTAGCGACACTATCATATACGTGAGCCAAAAGGCGCAAACGGTCCCGGGCCAGGTAAGATGGCACCCGTGGGAATACCGTGCGTGAGGCCGCAAAGTGATATGAAGTGTTACATGCTAGATCGGTGTGACTTAGGATCGGGGCCCGACACATGATTTTTTGTCATAGAAGTAGGAGCCTACCACAAACACAAGCTTTCCCTCTTCTCTTCTCACCGTCCATGCCTCACTTCCACCCCTCTTTTCATCGATCTCGTACTCGCACACTCCTTCCCCCTCGACATGGTATGCCTCTCGCACCACCTCCTAGCTGCATCCCTCTCTCTCTATCCTTCTCTCTGGGCCTTATTTGCTTCTAACACATACATGCATGTATACCGGTCGATCTTCCTACATATACCTAGGTCGACTTTAACTATTCCCCCCCCCATCGATCGACGTACCTCACAAGTTATGTATCTCCTTTCTCCGACAAAGGATGATTGATCTTCCTATGTAGTTACGTGTGCTTACCACAGCCATATCGTCCCCCCTCACTATTCGTGCATGTCTCCTGACCCAGCTCTCACATGCACATGCACAGACAGACAGGCATCCCCTCTCTTATTGATATTGCAGGCGTGCTCTCCAATTGTCTAGCAAGCCTCTCCCACCATTTGTTAGAAGCAACTGCGCCACCAACCCCTCCGACACTCTAGCTCTATCTCTCTCCCAACCTTATTCCTCTCCTACACATATGCATGGATGCCGATCGATCTCCATCAATACATAAGGTAGGTCTCTCTGCTCCTCCATACATATACGAGTGATGTCGCTTGAAGCTACGTCAGTTTTTCCCCAAAGAGGAAGGGATGATGCAGCACAACAGCCGTAGGTATTTCCCTCAGATATGAAACCAAGGTTATCAAACCAGTAGGAGAACCAACCAACACAACGTAAACAGCCCCTGCACAAAAATAACAACCACTTGCAACCCGACGTGTTAAAGGGGTTGTAAATCCCTTTCGGGTAACGGCGCCTCAAACGGTGCGTGGATGTGAGAAAGTTGTAAATATTGATAGATTGAACGACAAATAAAATAAATTGCAGCAAGGTATTTTTGGGTTTTTGGTTTAATAGATATGAAAATAAAAGCAAATAAAAATAGATCACAAAGGCAAATAATATAATAAAGAGACCCCGGGGCCGTAGGTTTCACTAGTGGCTTCTCTCGAGAAAAATAGAAAAGATGTGGGTGAACAAATTATTGTTGGGCAATTGATAGAACCTCAAATAATTATGACAATATCCAGGCAATGATCATTACATAGACATCACGTCCAAGATTAGTAGACCGACTCCTGCCTGCATGTACTACTATTACTCCACACATCGACTGCTATCCAACATGCATCTAGTGTATTAAGCTCATGGAAAAACAGAGTAATGCAATAAGAACAATGACATGATGTCGACGAGATCTGTTTATCTATGGCGGTAGATATAGATCCCATCTTTTTATCCTTAGTAGCAACGGTACATACGTGTCGGTTCAATTTCTGTCACTGGGATCAAGCACCGTAAGATCGAACCCACTACCGGGCACCTCTTCCCATTGCAAGATAAATAGAACAATTTGGCCGGACAAAACGCAAATATCGGAGAAGAAATACGAGGCTATAAGAGATCATGCATAAAAGAGAACAAAGAAACTCAAATACTTTCATGGATATAAAAAGATAGATATGATCATAAACTCAAAGTTCATCGATCCCAATAAACACAACGCAAAAGAGTTACATCACATGGATCTCCAAGAGACCATTGTATTGAGAATCAAGAGAGAGATGAAGCCATCTAGGTACTAACTACGGACCCGAAGGTCTACAAAGAACTACTCACACATCACCGGAGTGGCACCAATGGAGGTGGTGAACCCCTCCGTGATGGTGTCTAGATTGGATCTGGTGGTTCTGGACTCTCGGCAGCTAGATGAATATTTCCTCGACTCCCCTAGGGTTTCTGGAATATTGGGATATTTGTAGAGCAAAGAGGCGGTCCGGGGGGCACCCGAGGTGGGCACAACCCACCAGGGCATGCCTGGGCCTCCTGGCGCGCCCTGGTGGGTTGTCCCCTCCTCGGGACTCCCCCAGGTGCAACCAAGGCCCAATATCTTCCATCTGGTCCATAAAAAATCTCCATAAGGTTTCGTGACATTTGGACTCCGTTTGATATTGATTTTCTGCGATGTAATAAACATGGAAAAAACAGCAACTGGCACTTGGCACTATGTCAATAGGTTAGTACCAAAAAATGATATAAAATGACTATAAAATGATTATAAAACATCCAAGATTGATAATAAAACAACATGGAACAATTAAAAATTATAGATATGTTCGAGACGTATCAGCATCCCCAAGCTTAACTCCTACTCTTCCTCGAGTAGGTAAGTGATAAAAAACAGAATTTTTGATGTGGAGTGTTGTTCATCATGTCATATCATATTCTTTTCTTTATAGCATGGACATTAGGACTTTTATGTGATTCAAAGCAATAGTCTAATTTTTACATAACAATTTAGATACTCAAGCATATCAACAAGCAACCATGTGTTTCAAAATATCAATGCTAAAATAAGTTATCCCTAGCCCATCATGCTCAAACATTGATCCATTCATGAAACACACTTGAATATTAACTGCACCCAATACTTAAGCACGATCACATTGCCTCCTAGTTGGTGCTTTTATAAGAGAAGGTGGAGACTCAATTCAAAAAAATAAAAATTGCATAAAGTAAAGAAAGGCCCTTCGCGGAGGGAAGTAGGGATTTGTAGAGGTGCCAGAGCTCAAAGCGCAAAATTTAGAGATAAAAACATTTTGAGAGGTGTATCCATCCCACCAATGAAAATGACTTAGAGTTCCCAATACTTTCCATGCATAGATATATCATAGGAGGTTTCCAAACAGGAAATAAAGTGTATTCCTTTTTCCACCATAACTTCCACTTTCCATGGCTAACCGTATCCATGGGTGCCCTCCATACCAACACTTTCCAAGGAATTTATTATTTGACAACATATAGTAAATTCAATTATTATTTTTGCATTTCGGAACTAGGCATCCCTAATACATTTGCCTTACTCTCGTGCAATGACAAGTGAATACACACTCATCTTGAGAATAAGACATCTAGCATGGAAAATATTAGCCAACCCTTCACCGCTCCGTGAGCAAAACAAACACACCAAAGAGAAGTTTATTTTGAAAATTAGAGATGGCACATGCAAATTTGGTTGGAACATCAAAAGAATACCGCATATAGGTAGATATAGTGGAATCATGTGGCAAAACTGGTTTAAAGGATTTTGGATGCACAAGTAGTGATCATGCTTACTACAAAATGAAGGCTAGCAAAAGATTGGGAAGTGACCAACAAAAAAACGAATAATCTCATAAGCAAGCATTAAGCATAATTAACACCGAATAATGCACCATAACTAGGATATAATTTCATTGCATGATTATTCACTTTCGTGCATGCATAGGGAATCACAAACCTTAACACCAATATTCTTACTAAAGCATAATTACTCATCAAGATGACTCACATATCACATCATCATATCTCAAAACTATTACTAAGAATCAAGTTTATTTTTTCCAATGATCTTCATGACATTTTCTTTCTTTTCTTTATCCTTCTTGGATATCTATCACTTTGGGACTAATTTTCATGTGTTGCTTTTCATAGGCTCAAACAATTATAAGTGAAGATCATGAGCATAACAAATTTTCTTTCTCTCAAAATAATTCAAGTTAAGCAAGAGAGAATTTCTACAAAAAATTTCTAACTCTCAAATAAATCTAAGTGAAGCAAGAGAGCATTTTTTTCAAAAATACTAAGCACACCGTGCTCAAAAAGATATAAGTGAAGCACTAGAGCTAGTCTAATAAGTCATGACATAATTTTGGCTCTCTCTCAAATAGGTGTGTCCATCAAGGATTGATGACTTAAAACACAAAATAAAACAAGCAAAGACACATATAATACAAGACGCACCAAGCAAAACATATATCATGTGACGAATAAAAATATAGTCTCGAGTAATATACCGATAGTTGTTGGAAGAAAGCGGGGATGCCACTCGGGGGGCATCCCCAAGCTTAGTTGGTTACACATTCTTGGATAATAGATTGGGATGTAGGGGCATCCCCAAGCTTAGGCTCTTACATCCTTCCTTCATCCATCATAAGATAACCCAAAACTTGAAAACTTCAATCACACAAAACTCAACAAAGCCTTCGTGAGATCCGTTAGTATAAGAATAATAAACTACAACTATAAGTGCTATATCAAACCAATTCATATTTCGTTTTTGTATTATATCTACTGTATTCCAACTTTTCAATGGCAAAAACTCATCAAAGAAAACCATGGAGCCATCAAAATAAGCACACAATAGAAAGAAAACAGAATCTGTGAAAACAGAACAGTCTGTAGCAATCTGACTATTTCGAATACTTATGTAACTCCAAAAACTCTGAAAAATTAGGACGACCTGATAAATTTGTATATAGATCTACTACAAGTGGAATGGTTATTTTATCGCTCTCTGGTAAAAAATAAAAATTAATTTTGTGAGCGTAAAAGTTTCTATTTTTCAGCAAGATCAAACACTAATCATCCAAGAAGATCCTAAAGGCTTCACTTTGCACAAACACTAATTAAAACAGAAAAAACACAATCATTACAGTAGCATAATTGTCCTAACAATCAAGAACAGGAAGCAAAAAAGCAAAAATAAATTTTATTCATTGGGTTGCCTCCCAACAAGCGCTATAGTTTTACGCCCTTAGCTACGCGTAACACAAGGATCTAAGTTTTGTCATCTTTGATTCGAGATCCATAAGATGCCCTCATTATTGACTCATTGGGTGTCTTAATTCTAGTTCTAGGAAAGTGTTCCATACCCTTCCTCGAAGGAAATTGGAACTTAATATTGCCTTCTTTCATATCAATCACGGCACCGATAGTGCGTAAAAACGGTCTACCAAGAATAATTGGACAAGACGGATTGTAATCAATATCAAGAACAATAAAATCTATGGGCACATAATTTCTATTTTCAAGAATAAGAACATCATTAATTCTTCCCATAGGCTTTTTAATAGTAGAATCCGCCAAGTGCAAATTTAAAGAGCATGATTCAAGATCGGTAAGGCCAAGCACATCACATAAAGATTTCGGAATTGTAGAAACACTAGCACCCAAGTCACACAAAGCAAAACACTCGTAATTTTAAATCTTGAATTTGATAGTAGGTTCCCATTCATCATGCAATTTTAAAGGAATTGAAACTTTTAATTCCATTTTTTCTTTAAGAGCTTTCATCATAGAATCAACAATATGTTTAGTAAAAGCTGTATTTTGTTCATAGGCATGGGGTGAATTTATCATGGATTGCAACAAAGAAATACAATCAATCAAACAGGAACTATCATAGTTAAACTCCTTGTAATCCAAAAGAGTGGGCACATCACTAGCTGAAGTTTTGACCTCTTCAAACCCACTTTCATCAATTTTTTCAACAAAATTTTCACCCTCCGAAATATTTGGGCGCCTTGTACCTAAAGTTGACTCTTCTCCAGTCCCTTTTTCATCAATATTAACTTTACTAAACAAAGAATCAATGGAAGAAACACCAACCATTTCAAGATCTTCATCACTTTTGCGAAAGAAATCACTATTAAAAGCTTTTTCTAAGAATTCTCTTTTAGCTCTAAGCATAGCGGTTCTTTTCTTACTTTCATCTACAGAAACATAAAGAGCTTTAATTCATTCATCAACCTTAGGCACACAAATTTTCATCTTGATATTTTCCACATCATGAGCAATTCTATCAACACTTCTAGACAAATCATCAATCTTATTCAATTTTTCTTCTATGGAAGTGTTGAAAACTTTTTGCGTGTTGATAAATTATTCAATATTATTTTCAAGATCATAGGTGTTCCTATTATTATTATAAGATTGATTTCCATAGGAATTACCATAATTATTAGAGGAATTACTAGGAAAAGGCCTAGGATTAAAATAACCTCTATAAGCATTGTTGTTAAAATTATTTCGAGAAATGAAATTCACATCAATGGCATCACTATTTTGCTCAATCAAAGTAGATAGAGGCATATCATTAAGATCAATAGGTATTTTTTTCAAAACTATCATGTTTTTGTAGCAAATTCGGAAACTATGGGACACAATGCAAAAAATCAAAAGTATGACCCCGTCGGCCCTTGCATGGGCCAAAAAGGCAGTTTTTGGCCACCTATTGGCTGAAAAGGGGTCATCGCCCCGCGGTTGACCGAAAACGGGCACTTTTGGGCCGAAGACATGGTGTCAGTGGTGGCCTGGCCAAAAAATAGTAGCTTCGGCCACCAGGTGACAGAAAAGAGCCGTTTTCGGCCACGCAGAGACCAAAGAGATCTTCGGCCACCCATCGACCGAAAAGGTTTGGATAAGCCACCAGCGCCCGTCTCCTTCCTCTTGCCTCTGTTCTTCTTTCTCTCCTTTCTCTCTCTCGTTCTTCTCTGTAGCTTGCCACTCCACGCCGATCTCCTCCATTTTCCACCCATTTTCACATCCAAGCCACAAAATCAATAGATCGTAGAAATCCCGATGGCCTATGGTGTTTTTTCTTGCTATGGGATAGTTTTTGATGCGTTTGGGGAGGAGGACGTGGGGTTGGGCAGTAGGTGGTGGTGAGGAGGAGCATTAGCTGTGGAGGAGGAGGTGGTGAGGAGGAGGTGCGGCTTGGGGGGGTGACCGAAGTTGAACCTCCGGTCGTCGAGTGAGCGGCGGTGTCGTTGTCCGGTGGTGCAAGTCCTCCGTGAGGTGGCCGGTGCCACTGAGTCGAAGAGAGGAGCAAGAAGCTAGGGACACACGCTTTGAAGGTATAACCATGTCATCACAAATTTTATCTAAATTGTATAGTTTAGTTAGTGTATACAAGTCATATTGTGAATTGTAGTGTTAATATATTTGTGGAGGCATTTTAGCACATAGTTCGTGTAGTGGGTAATATTAGTGTTCGTTGTGATTAATGAGAAGATGACAATGTCTGAAATGTGAAAATGTCTAAATCAGTAAATCTGACTATTTACTATAGTGCTGGTAATATTCGATATAATGAGTTGGGGGTTGATCTTAGCGAGTCTAAAAATGGTGTCATGACACTAGCAGACCCGGACAGACTGGACATTAGATAGTTGAAGTACTGGTTGACAAATAGTTTCGGGCTGGATCCTCAAGTATGTTCCATCAGTATTCCTGCATTGTGGACCAAATCCTATAAAAATGTCAAGCGGGAGTTGATGCCGATAGATAGGAGCTAGCATTGGTTGTCCCTATTAAGACGTTGCCGAGACCGAAGAATCCACCCATATGCCCTTGTGCAACCTGTGGCGAAGGAGGAAAATACCATACAACTCCATAGGGGTATGAACCCGGCCAGGGCAGTCAAGTGGCTAACGAGATTGATTTATCCGGGTCACAACCACCCGATGTGGATGCTAGCCAACCCGAGAAAGAGCCGGACTACGTGCCACACAATGTTTGTGGTCCTGATACTGGGCAGATTAGTCAGTCGATAATATTAGCTGGTTCTAGTTTGGCTGATGGGGATGAGGAAGGGGATGAAATGTAGAGGGTGATGGAGGAAGAGGACGAGGATGGATTGGTGGAGGATCTGGATTCTAAAAATTCTGAGGATGAAAGGGTGGTACCGATTCCTTCTGCATGGGATTAGGACATATCGATCGGCCTTACGGTCAACGATGGCCATGAGACTCCATGGCAATATAATATTAACCAAGTCCAGATAGGGGCTATGTTTGATACAAAGAAAAAATTGATGTATGCGGTGATAAAGTGGGCTATGTCTACACGGAGGGTTTTTCGGACACACATATCAAGTCCAACAATTATCCCATGAAATGTGTTGAAACAAGTTGTCCTGGAAAGGTGCACGGTCTCGTGCCGAAGGATGACATCCACTGGGGTTTCACCAATGTCGTCCCACATAATTGTGTGAGGAAGAACCGGCTGGTGAAGTATCCAAACCTGACTTCAACTCTCATTGCGCAACTCATGTGTACTGTGATAGTAGAGAAGAAAGATATGGAAGAAAAACACATCCAGGCAGCAATGAAGGTCAGATGGAATTATGCCATTCCTTATGGGAAGGCTTGGAGGGCTAAGCAGAAGGCTATGGAGGAAAGGTTTGGGATGTTCTTTGACTCATATGATAATGTTGTCCGTCTCCATGACATACCGAAGGAGAGGAATCCCGGCACGTATGTGAACATACAACACACGAGGTTGCGGAGTATACAAGATTTCAAGGTGTTGAAACGAGTATTCTTCTCTTTCCTATGTGCACCGAAGCTTTCCGACATTGTCCTCATGTTATGTTTGTGGATGGTACATTCCTGACCGGTCAATACAAAGGGCAAATCCTGACTGCTATTGGTGTGGACGGGAACAATCAAATCATCCCACTTGCCATGGCATTTGTGGAGGGTGAGAACTTTCCTAGCTGGTATGGTTCTTCCGATAAGTGAAAATTGCCATCGTGCAGGACCGACCAAATGTGTGTGTCATTCGTGATAGACATGCTGGTATATTGAAGGTCGTGAAGACACTTAGTAATCCAAGAGCTAACGAACCAACACCTTGGAGGGACTTGCAGAGCCGGTGGTGCATGCGCCATCTTGGGGCAATTTTTTTCTCATAGTTCAAGAACAAGCGGTCGATGAACTTGTTCAAAAAATTATGCAAGCAGAACCAGCAGCGCAAATACGAATTTATTTGTTCAAAACTAGATGAGTTTACTAAGAAGCAGGTTTGTGCGAGGAAGAAAATGGAACAAGACCAAGTTAAATTAGCATCACTCATCGCGGAGCTAGAGGGAGCTAGTGGGTCTCTGTGACTTTCGAGGAATTGACCCCCCTAATACTAAGAGAAAGAATGGGAGGGCAATAAAGAATTTTTCTGAGTGGATGGAGAAAGAGCCTCCTTTGAATTGGTCTTTTCCGCATGACATCCATGGAGCTAGGTATGGCCACATGACAACCAATCTTGCAGAGGTTTATAACTTTGTACTCAGAGGGAATAGAGCATTGCCACCTAAAGCTATTGTGGAGGCCGTATTCCATGGCACTTTGAGATATTTCAGAGAAAGACATGAGTTAGCAAGGAAGCATATTGCAGATAATTAGAACACACCTTATTGTAGACGTCTCATGGAGTACATAGCAAAGACGATAGAGAAAGCAAAGAAGCACACTGTCAGACTGATAGGTAATCAGGAAAGGAGGTATGAGGTTCAACTTCCTACCGATGGTTTTGGTTCTGGAAATGAGGTGAAGACACACGAGGTAAAAATTGCAACAAAATTTTATCCAACGTGTGAGTGCACATGCAACAAACCGAAGTTGTTGCACCTACCTTGCTCACATGTGTTGGCTGCCTGTGGCTAGATTGAGTTGGACGCTATCTCCTTCGTGTTGCCATACTATTTAAAAGAGGCAGTACTCAACACATGGACAGGTGAGATGACAGAGTTTAGAGTCATCGGCAATTACAACAAGGTAAACGACAGTGAGAGAGTATACATCCCAGATCCAAGACTTCGCCGAACAAGTAGGGGCAGAGGAAAGGCCCGTCGCATCCGAAACGATATGGACCAATCTGAAGCTGGTGGAGCAACCCAACAATGCTTGTTATGTGCAGCTTATGGGCATAGGATGAAATATTGTCCCGACCTGAACAAAGATGGTGCTTCCACATCGACGAGTGCTTCCACATCGACGACTGCGACAAGAGGAGCAAGGGGCGGACGTGGTCGTGGCAGTCGAGGCCGAAGGGGCGAACAAGGAAGAAATAACTCACAAGCTATATAATGTGTCGTAATATGTTATAATTTGTAATATGTTAGGACTATGTTTAAATTTTTTATATGTCAGGACTATGTTTTAATTTGTAATATGTCAGGACTATGTTTTAATTTGTAATATGTCTACCTATGTTTTAATTTTTAATATGTCAGGACTATGTTTTAATTTTTAATATGTCAGGACTATGTTTTTATTTGTAATATGTCTGAACTATGTTTTAATTTTTAATATGTCTGGACTTTGTTTTAATTTTTAATATGCCTAGACTATGTTTTAATTTTTAATACGTCTGGACCTGAGATTTGTTGTTTGAATTGCAGGTAT
The DNA here is from genome assembly GCF_018294505.1 of Triticum aestivum. Taxonomy (NCBI): domain Eukaryota; kingdom Viridiplantae; phylum Streptophyta; class Magnoliopsida; order Poales; family Poaceae; genus Triticum; species Triticum aestivum. The sequence continues at coordinate 263,974,512 of NC_057806.1, read as the reverse complement.
GTCTTCATATGCGTTGCTTAATGGTAACATCGATAGAAAGCACCGGGCCACCCTAATGGAAGCGGGCAAGAACTTAGACGTGTTGGTCACTCGCACCCCAAAGTCTAACTGGATGATACATGATTCAGGGGTTGACAGGTATGTGTGCATATAATGGAATCCATATAATGACTTATTATGTTTGACATACTTTTCATAGTCGGTAACAATATGCTACAATCTCTTTATTGTGTAGGTTAAGTTGGGCTGAACTTCTACCCTTGGCACGGCTGGTTGAGGGTACATTGGATGAGTGGGTTAATGATCCGGACTTAGACGAGACAGGTGAACCATTGCAGTTACGCAAGAGGCAAGTGAAACGTTTCTCTTACGACAAGTCACTCATTACCTGCTTAGTAGATAGATGGAGGCGAGAGACACATTCGTTTCACTTTCCCTGGGGAGAGATGGCGCCTACTTTACAGGATGTGTCTTACTTGTTGGGATTACCTCTGGCCGGTGCTGCCATAGGTCCTTTAGAGGCAGAATCTGGTTGGCAAGCATCGATGCAGACCCATTTTTTGGCTGCGGTGCAAACTGCTACAACCATAAACAACGATCCTCATGGGCCTCTTTTTAGATGGCTGAGCCAGTTTCAGGTAACCTTCAAGGCCACTTAAACAAATGTTGTTTTCTTAGTTGCCCGATGTTCATACAATCATTATGTTTCTATGTAGATTGTCTCGTTAGGATATCCCGATGTTCAGTTGTCAGAGCCACAGATTGACCGGTCCCTTGAGGCATATATTCTTTCACTGTTCGGCAAGACGATGTTTACGGAGAACCACGTGACCACTGTCGATGCATGACTCATTGGTATTGCACGAGAGATAGCTGATGCACGTTGCCCTGGGGATATTCTGTAGAGGAGTTTTGGTTCTGCTGTGTTAGCGACTACGTACAGAGGCCTGTGCAAAGCTTGCTTGTTGAAGTCTAGAAAATCTACTCTTGTTGGATGTCCATTATTGTCGCAGCTCTGGTCATATGAGAGATTCCCTATTGGACGACTGTATGTCTACATTGATAAACCTTTTTGTTTGGAGGACTCAGCAGGGGCTTTTGTGCCTGCTATCGACGACTTGCCTATAATGGGATCTATTTGGGCACGGCGGGAGGTACTTTTATATTAAGTAACAATTAATTCGATTATTCGTTGCCATTCAATAGTATTACTAATGCTTATTTGTTGTCATGCATAGAGACAGTTTGTGCATAGCCAGGCTAGGGCTGCTACCCGTCCTTCATGGTGCAGTTTGATAGTTTGCACAAGGATCAAGTTATCTGGGAGCCATACTCGCATCAATCTATACCATCGAGGTGCCTAGTTGGGATTTCTGGATTGTGCACTAGAGATCAGCACTATTGGATGACCAAGGCCAAGTAGGTGTTCGACGTGACGGTTGAGGAGATGGCTCTCATAGGGTGATGAGATAGTTTGGTCTATGTCAAGAGCCTGACATTCCATATATTCCACACTTAGTAGAAAACATGCACAAGTAATTAGTAATACTATGTTAGTTCTCAGCTCTGCATTCAGAATATACCTAATCATGTAACACAATGTCAATTTCAGGAACTGCCGACTAGGAGGAGACAAGTCCATGGCTTATTAGCTTTAGAGCATTACCCCTTACGTTGACGAATGGACTACCACGCCGACAAATATCTGGAATAAGGTTCAGCCCTTTAACTGGGACAAGTTTGGGTTGTATCTGCAGTGTTACCGGCATACAACGAGGATCTACTTGGTTCCATCAGCTGCTCCTGATCAGATCGAAGCCCTTCTCACCAGCGATATGTACCCAAGTGCCTCTGTTGTTGGAACCAGACACCAGGAGGTACGTGCCATGGTTCTCATATGTTAAGTCTTCTCTTAACCTAGACATATTCGCTTGGTTATCAATTCATGGTGTCTGTCATACAACGAGGATCTAATTGGTTAACTCTTCGTGTACAGGGTGACTTGAGAATAGAGGCGCGAGAGGAGGTTTCCGCCTTAATGTAGCGCTTTCAGAGGGGAGAGACTATCCACCGCGAGAGGGTGTCTCATGGTTGAGGCGTCTTGATGACAAGCTACGCGGGATTTACGCAACTGTTACGTGTAGACGATCTTCGGATGTTGCACTTCCTCCTCCAGCACATCGTCCGCCATGTCCCTCTCTACAACATTCAGAACGACGACCCTCTGTGCACCATTCAGAACCACGACCCTCTATGCACCGTTCAGAACCTCATCCTTCACAGCCAGGGAGCTCCTCCTAGCATCAGCCACCTCCTTCACAACTAGGGAGCGCTTACTGGCATCAGCAGATGGAACTAGGTAACACTACTCACTACATTCTTTTCAACATTGTAGTAATCATTCATGCATTCTATGAAGTCACCGATGCTTAGTGGTGGTGCTTCATTCATGCATTTGTATCGATTTCACATGCTTTACTTTACCGTAGGCGGCAACCATCACAACCGTTCATGCATTCAGTGCAGTCCCCGATGCTTAGTGGTGGTACTTCGTACTTTGAGGGTGATTTCGAGAATGATAACCAAGCTGCAAACAGTTATGACTTCTCGCAGACAGTGTTTCACACTCCACCATCACAACAGACGCAGGAGACACAGACTATGACAGACGAGGTTAACTATGGTCATGGTTATCGCGAGCCTCGTCCGCCGCCTTAGCGCTTATCACCTTCAAGTGCTCGCCCGAGGATGACCCAGACTCGTCGTCGTCCCCCCCTGCAGTGATATGGTTATCTATGTACGAGTCATTATCTATGTTAGTTTCAGACTATTCGCAGCTGTGAGTCAGTATTTATGTATGAGACATGCTTCATGTATGTGTTACTATCGCACTTGCTTCTATCCGATCAGGGAACATATATTGTTTTATGTATGCGAGAGACATATTACTATTAATTCGCATTGTTATTCCAGTTATATTTCCAAAGAGACTACAACCGATAATTAAGATAGAAATACATCTGAATTAAACGGTGCGGCTAAACTTAATAAAATACACCTTACATACTACAAAATGAAATTAAGATAGAACATAATGCCCTACAATAATATAGTACAAACTAACAATGCAAGTACATCTGAATTAAACGGTAGAACTGGAATACAACTTACATACTACATGAAGTCATCGTCGTCATCCTCCGTTGATGCAACCCTCTTGCCCTTCGACGATGTGGTCCTCTTGCCCTCCATCGATGCAGAACTCTTGCCCTTCGAGGATGAAGAACTCTTGCCCATGGACAATGCAGAACTATTGCCCTTCGAGGATGCAGAACCCAGAATCGGTGGCATGAAGATATCATCGTCATCCTCGCTTTCTTCAGTCCATAAAAATGAATGCTTTTCTGCAGTCCTTCTGAAAGTTTCACTCTTCGGCTCCACTATCTTCTACCACCTTTCATGCAACCTAAGAAGTTCGTTACGTACCTCCTCATAGGTCCTTTAAGGCCAGCCAGACCTATGTAATTCATAAGCCAACTCATTCATCATGGTGTCACTACCGGTGAGTTCGTCCCATGGAACTATCCTATTGTCCATCCTGAAATCGGTAGCTAGCCTCAGAAGAGTCCTGCTCAATCCAGGGTGAAATCTAAGATCGAAAGGATAATGGTACATCTCGACCACTACACTGGAATGCTTATCCACCTCCATATGAAGGTGGTTTTATAGGTAGAGAGGAGAAAATGGTAGGAAAAAACGACTGCGCTATGGCGGGAAAGGGTTGGCAGGAAGGGGTTGGCGGGAAACGAGTGGCGGGAAAGAGTTGGTGGGAAATGGGTGGCGGGAAACGGGTGGCGAGAAAGAGTTGGCGGGAAACGGGTGGCGGGAAAGAGTTGGCGGGAAAATATTAAGGGGAAAGGGTGGCGCGAAAATATATTTTTTCAATGTCTAAGATGGGCAATGGTTGTCTATCTTGTCGCGAACATGTACGTACATACTGGTCGATCGGTCACTCCGCAACGAGGAACCGTGGCTAATTAAGTAGCGGCACATGCCATAATAGAGCCCCCACGTAGCAGTTTAGGCTGTCCCGTCTAAACCATGTACACGTACATACAGCCACATGCCAAAAAATATGGCCACATACGTACATACGGGCGGGGTCTCGAGCGCCTACCCACGCATACGTACGGCCAGGGGTCATGTGCATGGCTGAGTCGGAATGAAGAAACTGCGTTGTCGTGTTCATCGGGAGCCAACCGGCTTGGACAGAATAGCCGATCGAAATGAGGCATGGCGTACCGCAGAACGAAGGAAACGGCCTTGTGTTCAACCGGCCACGGTCGAAACGGGATCCTGTTCATTGGGAGAGGTCTGGCGTATCACAAAATGGAGGAAACAGACTTCTCTTGGACCTCCTACAGTCGAAATGGGGTCCTGTTGATCGAGAGGGGTGTGACGTACCGCAAAACGGAGCAAACGGACTTGTGTTGGAGCGCTACGGTCGAAACGGGGGTCCTATTCATCGGGAGGGTGTGGCGTACCGCAAAATGGGACTCCACGTGATACTGTTCATCTCCACTGCCTACTACCTCCACGGGCTACTGTTCATCCACCATCGACCTCCTCCAGCCTCCACCTGCGACTATTCATCCACGACGTCTCCCCTCCTGCCTCCACCAGCCACTGTTCATCCACGGACTCCTGTTCATCCAGCCTCCATGGGCTACTGTTCAACTAGCGCTCTCCACGGGCTCCTGTTCAACCACCCCTCCACGGGCTACTGTTCATCCAGCCCTCCACTGGCTACTGTACAACCAGCCCTCCATGGGGTCCTGTTCATCCAGCCCTCCACGGGGTCCTGTTCATCCACCACCAACTGGCTCGATCAGGGTCCTATTCATCCAGCAGCAACGGTCTCTACTACCACGGGGTCCTATTCATCCAACCCCCCACTGGGAACTGTTCATCCAAACCCCACCAACAACACTCACTATTCATCAAGAGGCAGCATCGATCGGCTTCAGTTAGCAGCAGTAGTGAAGGAATCACTCGGGTTCAGTTAACAGCAAGGGATCGATCGAGGTTCAGTATGTAGCTAGTGCAATCACTCGGATTTAGTTAGAGTCCAACACCTCGCTCGGGTTCAGTTAGAGCACAACGCCTAGCACACACGCGCGTACATGTATGAGAGAAACGCGCAAACCTTCATGCATCGCTCGGCCCCGACCACCCACCGTAATCGGGAACTCCTCGATATTTTCCTCGCCCTCGCTTCTACCACGTTTTTTCCGTCATGCACCGCCGAAAGAATGTCATGCAGTAGTGTCTCCGGCCCGCCCAGGATGAAAAGCCCATTTTCTATCATGATTTTTTGTCATAGAAGTAGGAGCCCACCACATCTATGATGAAACCGGGTTTTGTCACAATTATGGTCATAGAAATGTCATAAGCATGACAGAAAAAATTTCGTTCAACCCAAAATGTCACAAATGTGTCTTTTTTTGTAGTGGCCTACCACAAACACAAGCTTTCTCTCTTCTCTTCTCACAGTCCATGCCTCACTCAAACCCCTCTTTTCATCGATCTTGTACTCGCACACTCCTTCCCCTTGATATAGTATGCCTCTCGCACCACCTCCTAGCTGCATCTCTCTCTCTCTCTCTCTCTCTCTCTCTCTCTATCCTTCTCTCCGGGCCTTATTTGCTTCTAACACATACATGCATGTATACCGATCGATCTCCCTACATATACCTACGTCGACTTTAACTATTTTCCCCCACCCATCGATCGACGTACCTCACAAGTTATGTCTCTCCTTTCTCCGACAAAGGACGATTGATCTTCCTATGTAGTTACATCTCCTTACCATAGCCATATTGTCCCCCCTCATCATTCGTGCGTGCCTCCTGACCTAGCTCTCACACGCACATGCACAGACAGGCAAGCATCCCCTCTCTTATTGATATTGCAAGCGTGCCCTCCTTTTGTCTAGCAAGCCTCTCTAACCATTTGTTATAAGCAACTTGACCACCAACCCCTCCGACACACTAGCTCTGTCTCTCTCCCAACCTTATTACTCTTCTACACATATGCATGGATGCCGATTGATCTCCCTCAATACATAAGGTAGGTCTCTCTCCTCCTCCACACATATACCAGTGATGTCGCTTGAAGCAACGTCGGTTTTTCCCCAAAGAGGAAGGGATGATGCAGCATAGCGGTTGTAACATCCCAATTTTCCTAAATTAGATCATTCATATGCATATCATATTTTTATTGCATTATTTGTCTTTCTGCAATATTCGAATCATTATGCAACAAAAGGCAATTTATTTGGAGTGGAGATAACATGACTTCTCCCCTATTTTAAAAAATGTTCATAATGTGCAGAATATTATTTCCAGTTCATCTAATATGTTCTGGTAATTTTTGCGATCTTCAAAATATTTTAATTGTGTGTTATTTTACTGTTTGTGTGGCCTTTTGCATCAAAATGAATTTCTAAAATTGCATTAGGTGAGGAACTAGCGTTCCTGTGGTTTATATTAGCATTATAGATTTTACTGTGTGTCTAGGTATTTTTATTTAGATTTTATGTTGTGTATGTTTTTTTATTTTTGTTCTGCTGCTGTAGTTTTTGTTTTAGAAAAATAACAGCCAGCCGGCCAGCCAGCTAGCAAGCAGCCCAGCTAGCCAGCCAGCCAGCTAACGCCGCGGCCCAGCACACCCGCAGCCCACTTTGACCGAAGCGGTGCTCGGCACCGCTGCGCACGATCCGCATCGCCCCTCGCCTCCCGTCGCTGACCAGCGGACCCCACGCTCCCTGTTCATCCTTCATCGGGCCGGACCACCACACGCATGCCGAGGCCGAACCCGATTGATCTGGTGCACTGGCCGATCCCGTGCCGTCCAAGGACGCCGCACGCGAGGAAAACTACTCGAGGAACCCTACCGTACACTCTTCCCCACCCCTACTCGTTTGCACGAAGCTGCTGCGCCAGTTGGATCTCGCCGGAGGAGCTCCGAGGACGCCGTCGTTCACCGCTCATCCCCGCGCCGTAAAGACCCGCCGATCCACGCAAACTGCCCCGCTCGAACCCCCTCTCACTTCCGCATCTTCGTGACGTGTTGTTTTGGCCCACAGAGCACGGGAACGAGCCTCCCAAGCAGACCGACTTCGCCGGAGTTTCACATCGCCGCCGCCGCCTACTGAGGGAGCTTCGTCGCCGTTGAACACCACCACCACCTCCACCACTCACCACCGCATCCCCCTGTCACTTCCCCCTTGCCGTAGAGTCGCCGGAGAACCGCCGCCGCCGCTCGAAGCCGCCGCCGTTTTCCTCTGTTTCCGGTGAGCATGCACGCGTAGGAGTTTTCTCGGCCAATCACGCGCTGCCACGTGGCAGTTTGCTACAGGAGTTCGCTACAGGAGTTGCTACAGCCCAGATGTTTTCTGTTGCTTTCTGTTTTATTTTCAGATTTCAGCTAAAACTTCAATTAGCTATATCTTTTAACCTATATGTCCAATTTAGGTAATTCTTTTTCCTATGCACTCACAAAAATCAGCACAATATCACAGTACCAACTTTGCACATGTTTGCTCTGTTCAAATTTGAATTCATTTGAATTTGAATTAAACCTTCTGGAGGCCATAACTCTCAAACCGTTTATCGGAAACGAGTGAATCTTTTTGCGTTGTGACCATAGTTGGTTTTGTTGCTGTTGGTTTTGTTTTGGTTCTATTCGTGTTCCGGTGATTGATTTGTTGAATTGTGTGAAACGTGTAGATTGTCCGGAGTGCGACGCGAGCTATTGTCAGGAGTGTGACTTTCTGAACCAGAACCAAGGCAAGTTACATGTTGATCATAATTTACCTATTGTTTTCTATGCATGTAGTTATATCACACTATGAATATATGCATGTATAGGAGTATTATATATGTTGGCTATGCTGTTGAGCTATCTTCCCGGCTTTTGCAAATCGTGGTAGTTGTAGTTTGCTATGCTTTGTAGACGGGGGTGGTTCGTGTATTCATTGAGTTTATGTGAGGATTATATATATTTAACAAATTGAGTAGTAACTCAGGATTTAACTCACCTCTGAGCGGAAGTGGTATTGCTTGGTGTTGAGGGAAGGCATCATGGGGTCTTGCACCTTTTCTAAGGCCATGTGCTCATGAGAGTGCACCCTAAGTGGAATTCCGCCTAGGTTCAAAAAGATCAGACAGACTTAGTGACTAGTAGCTTCCATGTGCGGCCACTGGCTATATGGGCTCTGGCTTAGTTGATCAGTTGTTGGAACCCTTGCCCAGACAGTGTCGACAGATGTAGCATATGTAGGTGGGATGTGGCCGTCAGGTGGTTAAGGGAACCTCTTCTGAAAGACTTTGTCTCAATCTTCGGATTGGGTCCAGTGGGTAAAGCGTAAAAAACTCTACAGAGTATTCAAACTAATCATGATTAGCCGTGCCCCCGGTTATGGGTAAATTTGAGCGACTATGCCATTACAGTTGTTGGATGATCTTGACAGATGTGACACTTAATAAATTTGTTGGGCAACTTAATAAAGGGTAGGTTGGAGTTGATTTTGCCAACTCAACCTTGTGCATTTAATTGTAGTAATAAAAGAACTAAATAAAAATTTGACTATTAGGTAGTTATTAGGACAAAATCAGCTTTCCGCAAAATAAACCCCCAAGCCTTCCTTTGTTGTACTATGCATATACATGTAGGTCTGTTTTATTATTACTCCTATGTAACTTGCCAATACATTCCAAGTATTGACTTATATGGCTGCAACGTCTCATGTTGCAGGATATTCTGACGAAGAGTAAGGTACCGTTAGGGTCGCGAGTCTGCACTCAGCATCGCCAGTGGGCTATGATGGGACTCATTGTTATTTTCTGCTACTTTCCGCTGTTTGATTGAATAAAGCTAGCCAAGTGCTATGCAGATTGTTTTATTTTATAAACTCTAGATCATACGTTGCAATAAATGATGCACTTGCTGTTCTGGTATTCATCTATACTGTGTGTGCGAGCGAGTTCGATCCAGGGACTAGCACGGTAAGCACAGAGACTCAAATCCTTCGAGGTTTGGTCGTTACAGCGGTTGTAGGTATTTCCCTCATATATGAAACCAAGGTTATCGAAGCAGTAGGAGAACCAAGCAACACAACATAAACAGCCCCTGCACACAAATAACAACCACTCGCAACCCGACGTGTTAAAGGGGTTGTCAATCCATTTCGGGTAATGATGCCTCAAACGGTGCGTGGACGGGAGAAAATTGTAAATATTGATAGATCGAATGCCAAATAAAATAAATTGCAGCAAGGTATTTTTGGGTTTTTGGTTTAATACATCTGAAAATAAAAGAAAATAAAAATAGATCGCGAAGGCAAATAATATGAGAAAGAGATCCGGGGGCCGTAGGTTTTACTAGTGGCTTCTCTCAAAAAAAAAAAGCAAAGCGGTGGGTGAACGAATTACTGTTGGGCAATTGATAGAACCTCAAATAATTATGATGATATCCAGGCAACAATCATTACATAGGCATCATGTCCAAGATTAGTAGACCGACTCCTGCCTGCATCTACTACTATTACTCCACACATCGACCGCTATCCAGCATGCATCTAGTGTATTAAGTTCATGGAAAAATGGAGTAATGCAATAAGAACAATGACATGATGTAGATGAGATCCGTTTATCTATGTCAGTAGATATAGATCCCATCTTTTTATCCTTAGTAGCAACGATACATATGTGTCGGTTCCCATTTTGTCACTAGGATCAAGCACCATAAGATCGAAGCCACTACTGGGCACTATCGGTTCTATATCCGGTGTATTTCGTAGTAGGGGTCCTAAGCTAGGCGTCTTAGAGCGATGGAAACATGGACACGGGATTTTACCCAGGTTCGGGCCCACTTGATGGAGGTAAAACCCTATGTCCTGCTTTTGATTTTATTCATATGGGGTGTAGTATAGAGTACATGTATCTACCACGAGATTGTAGTAATGAATATGAGATGCCCATTGACTAGCCTGGCCTCGGTTTATATAAGACACCAGAGGCCTAGGGTTTTAGGAGAGTGCTTGTCTTGGGCGCCAAGTTTTGTGGAGTCTTCCTTGTATGCGGCATGGGCTGTCCGAACTGGCCCAATAGTGAACCACCATGGGGTCCTCGGCCCGATCTAGCTGGTCGAGAGACGATATGGTGAGTACCCCCAGGTCCAGGACATTGTCAGTAGCCCCCTGAACTGGTCTTCAAGTTGGGGACTGCTACGTCTCCAACGTATCTATAATTTTTGATTGCTCCATGCTATATTATCTACTATTTTGGACATTATTAGGCTTTATTATCCACTTTTATATTATTTTTGGGACTAACCTATTAAATGGAGGCCCAACCCAGAATTGCTGTTTTTTGCCTGTTTTAGGGTTTCAAAGAAAAGGAATATCAAACGGAGTCCAAATGGAATGAAACCTTCAGGAACGTGATTTTCTCAACGAATAAGACCAGAGAGACTTGGACCCTACGTCAAGAAATAAAACAGGAGGCCACGAGGTAGGGGGCGCGCCTGCCTACCCTAGGCGCGCCCTCCACCCTCGTGGGCCCCCTGTTGCTCCACCGATGTACTCCTTCCTCCTATATATATCCACGTACCCCCAAATGATCATAACATGAGCCAAAACCCTAATTCCACCACCGTAACTTTCTGTATCGACGAGATCCCATCTTGGGGCCTGTTCCGGAGCTCCGCCGGAGGGGGCATCGATCACGAAGGGCTTCTACATCAACACCATAGCATATCCGATGAAGTGCGATTAGTTTACCTCAGACCTATGGGTCCATAGTTAGTAGCTAGATGGCTTCTTCTCTGTTTTTGGATCTCAATACGATGTTCTCCCCCTCTCTTGTGGAGATCTATTCGATGTAATCTTATTTTTACGGTGTGTTTGTTAAGACCGATGAATTGTGGGTTTATGATCAAGTCTATCTATGAATAATATTTGAATATTCTCTGAATTCTTTTATGTATGATTGGTTATCTTTGCAAGTCTCTTCGAATTATCAGTTTGGTTTGGCCTACTAGATTGATCTTTCTTGCAATGGGAGAAGTGCTTAGCTTTGGGTTCAATCTTGCGGTGTCCTTTCCCGGTGACGGTAAGGGCAGCAAGGCACGTATTGTATTGTTGCCATCGAGGATAACAAGATGGGGTTTTCTTCATATTGCATGAGTCTATCCCTCTACATCATGTCGTCTTGCTTAAGGCGTTACTCTGTTTTTAACTTAATACTCTAGATGCATGCTGGATAGCGGTCGATGAGTGGAGTAATAGTAGTAAATGCAGGCAGGAGTCGGTCTACTTGTCTCGGTCGTGATGCCTATATACATGATCATACCTAGATATTCTCATAACTATGATCAATTCTGTCAATTGCTCAACAGTAATTTGTTCACCCACCATAGAATACTTATGCTCTCGAGAGAAGCCACTAGTGAAACCTATGGCCCACGGGTCTATCTTTAGCATATTGATCTCCTACTACTTAGTTATTTCCTTTGCTATTTACTTTGCCTTTATTTTACTTTGCATCTTTTATCATAAAAATACCAAAAATATTATCTTATCATATCTATCAGATCTCACTCTCGTAAGTGGCCCTATAGGGATTGACACCCCCTATTTTCGTTGGTTGTGAGGATTTATTTGTTTTGTGCAGGTGCGAGGGACTCGCGCGTAGCCTCCTACTGGATTGATACCTTGGTTCTCAAAAACTGAGGGAAATACTTACGCTACTTTGCTGCATCATCCCTTCCTCTTCGGGGAAAACCAACGCAGTGCTCAAGAGGTAGCAAGAAGGATTTCTAGCGCTGTTGCCGGGGAGGTCTACGCAAAAGTCAACATACCAAGTACCCATCGCATACCCTTATCTCCCGCATTACATTATTTTCAATTTGCCTCTCGTTTTCCTTTCCCCCACTTCACCCTTGCCATTTTATTCGCCCTCTCTCTCTCTATCGTCCCTTTCTATTTGCCTCTTTTTGCCTGCTTGCTTTTTGTTTGCTTGTGTGTTAGTTTGCTTGCTTGTCGTGATGGCTCAAGATAATACTAAATTGTGTGACTTCACCAATACCAACAACAATGATTTTATTAGCACTCCTATGGCCCCTCTTACCGATGCTGAATCTTGTGAAATTAATACTGCTTTGTTGAATCTTGTCATGAAAGATCCGTTCTCCGGCCTTCCTAGTGAAGATGCCGGCTGAGTACAGACATAAGTTAGACAAGTTTGTCTTAAGAAGGCTAGCACAAAAGCAACAATAATCGAAAAGGCAAGGCCTCCTGCCTGGGAGCCTCCTAACTACTCCTAGTCATCGGCGGTCTCCACGTAGTAGTAGGCATCCACGGTGGCAACTGGCTCCTGGGCTCCGACATCTGGTTGCATCAACCGGAAAGAAGGAGAAAGGGGAAAATGGGAAGCAAAGCAACCGTGAGTACTCATCCAACGTACTCGCAAGCAAGGATCTACACTACATATGCAACATTATCAAAGGAAGGCTGTATATGTGGACTGGGCTGCAGAAATGCCAGAATAGAGAGAAGGCCTAGTCCTATTGAAGACTAGCATCTTATGGAAACCACCATCTTGCAGCAAACCGGAGGGAGTAGAGTAGCATAAAGTAAAGTAGTAGTAGTGTTATCAACCTCGGCCAGAGATCCTTTCTCGACTCCCTGCGAGAAAGCAATCCCAGAGCCATACTATCCAATTGTCATCACAATCCAATTCTCATCACAAGTATCCAGTTCTACTTGTATCGATCGGGATACAACTCCAAGTGTCTGTTACCGTAGGACAGGCTATCGATAGATGTTTTCTTCCCTACAGGGGTGCACCAACTTACCCACCACGCTCGATTAACTCCGGCCGGACACATTTTCCTGGGTCATGCCAGGCCTCAGCAAAACAATACGCCGCAACCCGACCTAGGCTTAATAGAGAGGTCAGCACGCCGGACAAAACCTATGCCCCCAGGGGTCATGGGCCATCGCACCAGGAACTCCTGCACGTTGCATGGGCGGCCGGTGAGCACACCTAGCTACCTCCTTCAAAAAGGCAGGTGCTTACGCAGTCCAACCCGGCGCGCGCCACTCAGTCGTTGACGTATGTTAAGCTTCGGCTGATGCATACGATGCAGAACACCCATACTATGCCCACGTGATGGTTAGTGCTATCAGGCCAGAGGCCCCTCAGATCAAATATCCAAATCGTAGTGGATTACGAGCATGCGGTAATGAGCAGAGACTCACGATCAATGTGACCCCGTCGCCCCGTCTCGAGTACTTGCGGCAAGGGCTAAGAATGCCCGGCCAAGCCTCGTAAGTATCTCGCGGGCACCTTCCAGGTCAACTCGACTCCACATCACCCGCAATTAAGCTCGCGCGGGTACCCCTCAGGGCCGACCCGTCTTTAATAACATGGCTCAGTGCAAAGTCATAGTAACCATAGTAACTGTGTGTCTAACACCAAAGGGAAAACCCGAGGAATCACCCCGGTGAATTCCACTCGATGTAATCATCAAGGTGAACGCAAGAGGATCCACCCTCGAGGTTCACACTTGAGGGGTTGCACGACAGAGCAATATCGGAAGTAGTTAAGGAGGCAATGACCCTCGATGACCACGACCGGATAGCTACACTGCAGAGATCTCATCAGGAGTGATGTAAGAGGTTCCACCCTCGGCACTCGATGGTAACTCTGCAGAGTCGTACAACTAGGGGGGTGATGTGCGGTGTCGGGGCCTGGACATTGATCACGTTGATCAAGTCATCGAACATAAAGCGAGGCAACTGGGACAAGGTGGGGGTCACTGATGGGTCACTATCCAACCTATACTAAGCAGTTTAGGATAAGCAGGTAAGGTATGAAAGCAGGTAGCAAAAACAGGCTATGCATCAGAGTAGGATCATACATAAAGCAGTAGCAGTTCTAATGCAAGCATGAGAGGGAAAGAAATGGGCGATATCGGAATGCTCAAGGAGGGTTTGCTTGCTTGGAAGCTCTGCGGCAAAGGCCTGGTCGTCAACTGTGTAGTCGTACTCCGGAGCTGCATCAGTCTCGGGGATTATGTTGGTGCCGGGATCTACCAATAGAGAAGAGGGGAGGAAAGAAATAAATAAATGACAATAAAAGCAATCACATAGCAAGGCATGGTAATACACTATGCAAGGGTGCCCTAGTGCAATGCTAAGTGCTACAGACAGATCGGGAATTTAACGGGAAAGTTTTCGCGGTTCCGGACGTCTGTGAGACAGATGAACCGGAGGGGGACGGTTCCATGTCCAGGTAGTTAGGGGCACCTGACAAGCATGTGGTTAGCGTATCCAGTTTCGTCTCGTCTTTCTAATCAACTTTCATGTACAAAGTTTTTCGATCTGAGCTACGGTTTATTTTATATAATTTATCAAAGTTTTATTCAATATTATGGAACTTCCTGAAAATTAACCAAGTCCGAGAATTGTTCAGTTTTTGAACATCACTTAGCTGTTTTTCAGAGGCTAAAGGTAGTGTTTTGTACATCCTATGAATTAGTGCCTTTTACCAATTTTTATCATCTTTCTGTGATCTACATGACAGTATCATTGACATCCATGTTAGAGTTCAGTTGCTTGATCGAAACTGTATTTGAAAAGTGCCACTTGAAGTTAATTCCAGAAGCTGTTAAAATATACGAACATGGGATTTTGTGATTTTCATATGATTTAATCCTTACATATTTTGAAATTATACCAAAGGGATAAAACGGAGTTTATCAAGTGTACTTTCTACGCGTATTATCTTTACCCACATTAGAAGTCGTTTTGATGTTGTTTTGCTGCAGTACAGAGGGGTAGTTCGTGTAATCATAGCAAAGCTAGCTACTGCTACAGTAACATTCAGTTACTGTAGCAGGGTGGTAGCGGCAGGATGCAGTAGCAAGCGGCAACACGCGCGGACGGCAGCGGCTAGTAGCAGTAGAAGTGCAGTAGCAGAGCAACAACAGCAAAGGGAGCAGCGCGACAGCAGTCTACACGGTGGCTGGGCGAGGGCTACGCCGGCGAATGGGCAGCGCGGGCACGGCGCACGACGACGGCAACAACATGAATGGCAGATCGCGGGGCGGTGAGTTGCAGCAGCATGGCGTGTGAGTGGGCACCAGGTCGCAGAGGCGCGACGCGGGAAGGGACGAGCCGCAGGCAGCGGAGCTGCGCCGGCGGGCGAGCAGCAAGCAGTACGTAGCAGTAGAAGCAGTGACACGTAGCAGCAACAGCAGCAGCGGGAGCGGCAGGGGAGCGCGGCCATGGCAGCTAGGAGCTCGCGACGAGCGCGGCCATGGCAGCTAGGAGCTCGCGACGAGCGCGGCCAGGTGATGCAAGGGCGGATTGAGATGTTTGACGAGCCAAGCGACGCCCTACAAACTCAACAGTGGCATGGGCGCGTCTCGGGGTTGGCTAAAACATCAACATCGGACACGGCAGAACAGAGCTCGGCCATCAATGACGATGGCGTTTCAGGCGCGGCAAAGGGCAGGGAGAGGAGGGCATCGACGTGAGGGGGCTCACCGCGGTCCTGCAGGTGTGCTAGAGTGTGCTCGGGGAGGCTCGACGGTGGCGAATTGAGGCGACGTTCGACGGCGGCCATAGGGGAAGAAGACGAAGGTGGGCATCGTCGATGAGGCGGCTCGGCTCCATCCAACGGGATGAGGAGACGTGTACGACGACGGCGGAGCAGCCGGACGTCATGGCGCAGTTCGGGGTGGCGCTGGAGTGTGCCGACGGCGGGGCGCGTCGACCTCCCCACTAGGGAGCAAGCAGAGAAGACGAGGAGAGAGAGAGAGAGAGAGAGATGTGAGGTCCAGGGGGGCCAGGCTCGATCTAGGGTTCGTCAAGGAAGAGAGGAGGGCGTCGGGGCTGCCTTATAGCCCCGGGGGAGACGGCAGATGGCCGGCGCGTGTGCATCGCCGGCAATGGCGCCGGTGGATGAGCGCCACGCCCACCCCTGCTTCTGTAGCTGTCGAAGGGGGGCAAGTGGGGTGTGGGTGTCAGGACCCCGACCCAATGCCACATCGATCTAGCATGTAACACCTCATATCACTTTGCGGCCTCACGCACGGTATTCCCACGGGTGTCGCCTTACCTTTGCCCGGGACCGTTTGCGCCTTTTGGCACACGTATATGATAGTGTCGCTAGCATCCATATGATAAGGAGCCCGGGCTGACATGGCTAGTCGTAAACCCAAAGTGGCACAGACTTACAGGGACAGGCATCCATGACCCAGCATCGAACGTGTCGGTCATCAGCGAGTGAATCCAGGCTGTAGCACTGGGCTAGCAGGACTCCGGTGAACCGGGCTGTAGCGGGCTAACAGGACTCCGGTATTCATCGCGTGACATTTCCCCGAAGGGACAGACACAGGAACGAAGAAGGACACATGCCGGCCAGCCTAAGTGTTCCGGAGCAGTAGCAAGCTACCATGGCTCGGTGGAAACACTAGGAGACATTTCCCGGTAAGAGAGGCTACTAAAGATAAACAACTAGATGGTCAGATCCCACACATACCAAGCATTTCAATAACATACACACAATATGCTCGATATGTGCAAATACAACATGGCATCACAACATGACTCTACGACTCAAGTAATTTATTCAATAGGCTCCGAGGAGCGAGATATTACAAACATGGGTCTCATGACCCAACAATCAGAGCATACAAGTCAAAGCACAAGCGGAAGCTATCATGTCTGAGTACAGACATCTATAAATGAAAAAGGCTGAGAAGCCTGACTATCTATCAGATCCTGCCGAGGCACAAGATCGTAGCTGAGGTAACAAGCTAAACGTCGAAGTCCACGCGAAACTACTAGTGAGACTGAAGTCTCTCTGCAAAAACATAAAATAGGCAAACGTGAGTACAAATGTACCCAGCAAGACTTACATCAGAACTAACTACATATGCATCATTATCAACAAAGGGGATGGTGGGGTTTAACTGCAGCAAGCCAGCTTTGACTCGGTGGCTATCCTGAACTACGACTGCAAGTAACTCTTTTGAGGTGGCGCACACGAGTCCACATATTCACCATATCAATACACCACTATGGATCCGCTCCCGTCTCCCTACGAGAACGCCATCCATAGCACTCACGCTTATCTTGCGTATTTTAGAGTATCCACTTTCACTTGTCTATGAACTGATATAAGCAACCCAGAAGTCCTTTTCCGCGGACACGGCTATTCGAATAGATCATGTTAACCCTGCAGGGGTGTACTTCTTCACACACGCTCTCACCACTTACCGCCGTTTACACGACATGTACTCGGCAACCTTCAAGCGGAAGCCCAACGTGGGTGTCGGCCACGGCCTGCCTAAACACTCAAGTCTCTAGTCCAGGTTTATCGCCTATTCGGGTTCCATCCATGAGGAGATCCGGCCGGAGTTTCGCTCACAGCCCCAAACGATGTGAACAGGGTTCCGTGACACCAAACGGGCGCCCGGTTACCCGGCCACGTGCCTACCGCATCACAGCCCACCCCTACGGTCAGCGCTGCGCACGGCCTCCAGCATACTACAAACACCAGAAACTACTTGCAACTCCTGGACAGAGGACAAGGGTGATTAAGAAGCCGAGAGGGTCCATTGGTTTCGGGCCCAATGCGTGGTAGTAGCTGAATCATGGATCACAAACACAGAACTCAGTTCCTGAGGACGGCTGCAATGAGACAACCCACCATGTACTCCTACATGGCCTCTCACCGCTACCTTTACCAAATCGTGTTCACACACTTAGCTCACACACAGTAGGACATGTTCACACACCTCTGATTCATCCCCGATGAATCAGACCTGACTCAACTCTAAGCAGTAGCAGGCATGACAAACAAGCATGAATGAGTAGGCACATCAGGGCTCAAACAACTCCTACTCATGCTAGTGGGTTTCATCTATTTACTGTGGCAATGACAGGTCATGCAAAGGATAAAGGGGTTCAGCTACCGCAGCAAGTAACAGATGAATCGGTGTTGTCCTAATGCAGTAAAAGAGAGCAGGAGCGAGAGAGTAGGATTGTATCGGAATGAACAAGGGGGTTTTGCTTGCCTGGCACTTCTGAAGATAGCATTGAGTCTTCATCAGTGTCAACGATCACATCATCGGTATCACGTCTATCGCGAGGGGACAATTACCGGCAACATAGAAGGGAACACAATCAATGCAATGCACCATATGATGCATGATCATGACATGGCAAAATGAATGTGTTTTGGGCTAATGCATCTAAAACCAGATTAAATGAAGGTTGTTTGAATCCAAGATTCAAATTCAAACTCCATATGTGGTTATTTAAATGTCATTCACTTCATTTGCCCTAAACAGTCAGGATAAGTTGTTCTAACATGCATGTAAATGGTACAGATGGATTCCTTGAATTTTTCTGATAATTTTTCATATATAAATTATTTAATTTGGAGTTACGGTTGAATCTCTATGAACTTTAGAAGTTTTAGCTATTTTCTGGAATTTCCTGAATTATTTTTAAATCCAGAAAATACTTATTGCGTCAGCATGACGTTGGCATGACGTCAGCAGGTCAACAGGGGCTGGTCCGGGTCAAACCTGACCAGTGGGGCCCACTGGTCAGTGACTGGGGCTGGTTAGTGCCGCTGACGTGTGGGGCCGGTCAAAGGCCACGTCAGCACAGTCAACTCTGACTGGTGGGTCCCGTGTGTTATTAACTAATCTAAACAGAAATCAAACAGAGATTATTTCGAGCGTGGGGCCCAGGTGTCAGTGACATAGGGCTTAGTTAGTGGGGTGATTAACTCCTAACAGCTGCTATCACCGGCGGCTAATCGCCGGCGTAACCAGGACGCGGCGGCGTTGCCCGTCCGGCCGACTCCGGCGACGGGAGCTTGCGCGGCTGGGCGCGTTGGAACCGGAGCAAGGAGGCGCGTCGATTGGTGGCCTCAGGCGATGCTAGGGTGGCCGGGAATGTCGACGGCGTCGAGTTCCGCGGCGGCGCAGTTGCGGCTTGCACGGGTGCGAGGAGCACGGTGCACGATTGGGCGACCTGAGGCGTGCTACGGGTTCCTGGAGAAGCCCGGAGCATGACTCCATGCTTGGGTTGGTCGGGCGGGACGGCTAGCGGCGGCGAGCTTCACGGCGGCGGCGGCGAGCTCTCGGCCATCATAGAAACAACGGCTAGGGGAGGCAATCGATGGTGGGGAGAGGGGGAGAACGTAGAGGAGCTCACAGCGGTGAAGGGGAGCAACTCGGTGTAGCCGGGGACGCGCTGAGGCCGCAAATTGACCGGAGGGGGCCGTCGGATCCGGAGGTTGAAGACGGCGCGTTGGCGGCGATGCAGGGCTTCCGGAGGGCCGTGGATCGGTGGGGAGGAAGAGGGGGTCGAGGCGGAGCTCCTGGGCGCATCGGCGAGGCTAGGGGTGGTCGGTGGCCATGGGTACGGCGACGATGACGGCGAGCTCCGCTCGGTGGTGTGCGCGAGAGGGAAGCAGAGGAGCGAGGGGGAGGGAGGTCCAGAGAGCGAGGGAGAAGTGAGAGGGGGGTCGGGGAGGCGCGTGGCGTCTCCGGGCGTCGAGGAGGGAGGCAACCAGGCAGGAGGTGGCCAGGGGGGGAAGCAGGAGGTGGCCGAGGCCTCTCGGGCGCGCGCCACGCCTCGCCTCTGTTCGTCCTCCTGGCAGAGGAGGAAGAGGACAAGGGGGAGGAGGTGGGCTGGGCCGGCCAGATGGAGCTGGGCCAGGTAAGTGGCGCCGGTAAGTGGCCCAGGTAGGTTTTCTGCTCTGTTTTATTTTTTTCTTCTGTTTTGTTTTATTTAATTTATTTTGCCACTGTTTTGAATTTAAAATAATTCAAACAATGCCAAAAACTCCTCTGAATATTTTATATTGCTAGATGGACTTTTCCAAAAGCTTATAAAATATTTCAGGGGTATTTGAAATTATATTCTAATTATATGAATATAATTCAAATTCAAATAGCTAATGAATTAAATCCAAAGTCCCAAAAATAAATCCTCAAAAATGTTCAATATTTTGGTTGGGACCAGAACCCTTACCAAAAATTATCAAACATTTAAGAAGAGCATTTTGGAGCAATGAATGAGATTTCTAGGGTTTTTGCCCCTCTTTTATTTAAGGTTTTGAGGCTTCCAAATTCCCTCAGTTCAAGTTTCAGAAATTTAAACATGATGCACACATGAGCAGGCAAGACAGCCAGAAGCTAGGGATGTGACAACTCACCCCCACTAAACAAGAATCTCGTCTCGAGATTCAAGCGTAGGGTAGGATGAAGGGGAAACGCAAACTAGTACAATCTTCATGATCCAGGTTGCACTTCAAATGAACGTTGATTTGAACACCATCTTTGTCTTGTCGTCTTGCTCTGAGAACTCCAGCTAATCATGACAAGAAGAGGAAAGGAAAACTCTGGAAGGATCGGTCTTCTCGAAGGTCGAACAACTCAGGATTAACTCCCGGAATGTGACATAGCAACATCTCTCGAGCTGAGAGACGAAGCATACCTCTAAAGGGATGGAGTGGAGCAGGTGACGAGGTTCACTAGGTAGACAACAATTCCAGACTTAAGAATGTGGCGATCGGTTGTCAACGTAGCGAGGAGTTGAATTGCCATGATACCACAACGAGACACCTTCGGAACCGTGACTCGTAGATATCTCCCCTTAAGTGGCAAAAGAATTACCTTTGATTCAGAGATCATTGAAACTCTTTATACCAGCTTAAGGCAAATCATAATCGATCATTTAGAGGGGTTCGGTAGAATGGCATACTCAAACTTGGATGATGTGGATTACCTTGTTGAAGACAACGTAATGGATGAATTTTGCTTATCACCGGAAATGGAAGAGACCCATGGTAGAATGGCACATTGGCGGTGCAAGCTGGGAACAAAATGCAAATGCTGGGAATGATTCTGGTAACTGGGGAAGAACCCAACAATAGAGAGTGAATTCACTGTTGGAGTGGTTATAGCATAACCGAGGAAATCTGGGGCAATCCCAGCAAGTGCCGATGATAAGACGTAGCGCTTGTGCGTGCTCTCAAGAACTTGAGCATTTCCACAATCATCAAGGTTTTATCAACAACCGCGTCAAGGGTGCTGACAACACAACATACTACCATGATGAATAGCGATGGACGATGAAGATGCGAAGGAGGATAACACTTTCTCAGATTTCACCTTAGCGAGGCCAAGCAAATAAAATCTGGATGATCGACCGAGAGACATTTAGCACTCCGCTTCTAATGTTCTCCTTGATGTGCTAGTATAACCCATTCATAGATATGGTTTGATATCTAAAACATCAAGTAAAAGGTCGGACTTCGGGAACACAAAAATCCATAGGGGCAACTAGGGAGTAAATCCTATGAAATCCTTAGGGGAGGTGGCCAACTTCTTCAATCAAGATACTACAATAATAGGTCTTCCGGTTGGGTGTGTTGGCCACGACATCCACTTTACCGGTTATCGAGGAACCAATATTATAGTTCTTGGGAAATATTCCAACCATCATATCTGCCTGAGATTCAGATCTGGTTGGTGTCAGGATATTCCAGACTCATCGAGTCTAGGAAGAAAAATGGAAGTTTGCAACACAATTCGACGAGATAACGTTGCGAGATTCTCGGGAAATGAACTACGATAGCAAACTCCAAAACATGAGCTGGTTCTGCTACAAACATGTGAACACGTTGTCCAAGACAAGCATGACCACAAAGTAGTCTTATAATAAAACACTACCGAGTTCAGGAGGGGGAACCATCAACGAGGGTATCGAAGTCCTTACATAATTCCAGATTAGCTCTTATGAAGGAACTCCTTCTCCTTGAACAAATCAATCAGTGGCTTGGTGTGCTAGGGGTACATATAGATTGAAGGTTGCAAGTCTTCAAACCACAGAATTCTTCGCACATGTGCATGACTGATTTGGGATGATTCCAAAGGAAACAACATTGACTTTCTCGAATCCACGGCGGCAACTTGCATCAGATGCACATGAATTAAAGGAAGTCACTACCTTTATCCAAACATATGCTTCATGAGCTAGCATGAACAAATGCTTTCAAAAGTTTCCAACACTAGCTTAATGTTCAACAAAATCATGAAGGAGATAAGGATGTTGTCAATGGGCTCAACAACAATTCATCTAGGTTTCCTTTTAAAAGGAATTCCATAGTTAAGTGAACACGGTGATAGTATTGGTCAGACCAAAGATGTAATGGTGTATGCTCGAGGGATCAACCACGAATAAGACAACATTACGAGCATCGTTGGTACTGGTTTGACTTGACGATGGCCCACACTCAAATCAAAGGATTGATAAAACAATAGGTCCAGCAACTGATCACAGGGACCAATCGATGAAGATATCATCTTTCTTCAACACACACTACACAAGAATATCCCTTTGGAACGAACTAAGTCAGGCA
>NC_057806.1:263944116-263951982 GCF_018294505.1 Triticum aestivum | reverse complement strand
AGGTAAGTGGCCCAGGTAGGCTTCTGTTCTTTTTATTTTTTTCTTCTGTTTTGTTTTATTTAATTTATTTTGCCACTGTTTTGAATTTAAAATAATTCAAACAATGCCAAAAACTCCTCTGAATATTTTATATTGCTAGATGGACTTTTCCAAAAGCTTATAAAATATATCAGGGGTATTTGAAATTATATTCTAATTATATGAATATAATTCAAATTCAAATAGCTAATGAATTAAATCCAAAGTCCCAAAAATAATTCCTTAAAAATGTTCAATATTTTGGTTGGGACCAGAACCCTTACCAAAAATTATCAAGCATTTAAGAAGAGCATTTTGGAGCAATGAATGAGATTTTTAGGGTTTTTGCCCTTTTTTTTTAAGTTTTTGAGGCTTCCAAAATTCCTCAGTTCAGGTTTCAAAAATTTAAACATGATGCTCAGATGGAAGCAGGCATAGGACAGGCCAGAACTAGGGATGTGACAACTCACCCCCACTAAACAAGAATCTCGACCCGAGATTCAAGGGTAGGGTAAGACGAAGGGAAAACGCAAACTAGTACAATCTTCATGATCCAGGTTGCACTTCAAATGAACGTTGATTTGAACACCATCTTTGTCTTGTCGTCTTGCTCTGAGAACTCCAGCTATTCATGACAAGAAGAGGAAAGGAAAACTCTGGAAGGATCGGTCTTCTCGAAGGTCGAACAACTCAGGATTAACTCCCGGAATGTGACATAGCAACATCTCTCGAGCTGAGAGACGAAGCATACCTCTAGAAGGATGGAGTGGAGCAGGTGACGAGGTTCACTAGGTAGACAACAATTCCAGACTTAAGAATGTGGCGATCGGTTGTCAACGTAGCGAGGAGTTGAATTGCCATGATACCACAACGAGACACCTTCGGAACCGTGACTCGTAGATATCTCCCCTTAAGTGGCAAAAGAATTACCTTTGATTCAGAGATCATTGAAACTCTTTATACCAGCTTAAGGCAAATCATAATCGATCATTTAGAGGGGTTCGGTAGAATGGCATACTCAAACTTGGATGATGTGGATTACCTTGTTGAAGACAACGTAATGGATGAATTTTGCTTATCACCGGAAATGGAAGAGACCCATGGTAGAATGGCACATTGGCGGTGCAAGCTGGGAACAAAATGCAAATGCTGGGAATGATTCTGGTAACTGGGGAAGAACCCAACAATAGAGAGTGAATTCACTGTTGGAGTGGTTATAGCATAACCGAGGAAATCTGGGGCAATCCCAGCTAGTGTCGATGATAAGACGTAGCGCTTGTGCGTGCTCTCAAGAACTTGAGCATTTCCACAATCATCAAGGTTTTATCAACAACCGCGTCAAGGGTGCTGACAACACAACATACTACCATGATGAATAGCGATGGACGATGCAGATGCGAAGGAGGATAACACTTTCTCAGATTTCACCTTAGCGAGGCCAAGCAAATAAAATCTGGATGATCGACCGAGAGACATTTAGCACTCCGCTTCTAATGTTCTCCTTGATGTGCTAGTATAACCCATTCATAGATATGGTTTGATATCTAAAACATCAAGTAAAAGGTCGGACTTCGGGAACACAAAAATCCATAGGGGCAACTAGGGAGTAAATCCTACGAAATCCCTAGGGGGGGTGGCCAACTTCCTCAAACAAGATACTATAATAATAGGTCTACCGGATGGGTGTGTTGGCCACGACATCCACCTTACCGGTTATCGAGAGACCAATATTATAGTTCTTAGGGAAATGTTCCAACCATCATATCTGCCTGAGATTCAGCTCTGGTTGGTGTTAGGATATTCCAGGCTCATCAAGTCTTAGGAAGAAAAATGAAAGTTTGCAACACAAATCGACGAGATGACGTTGCGGGATTCTCGGGAGATGAACTACGATAGCAAGCTCCAAAACATGAGCTGGTTCTGCTACAAACATGTGAACACGTTGTCCCAGACAAGCATGACCACGTGGTAGTCTTATAATAAAACACTACCGAGTTCAGGAGGGGGAACCATCAACGAGGGTATCGAAGTTCTTTCATAAGTCCGGATTAGCTCTTATGAAGGAACTCCTTCTCCTTGAACAAATCAATCAGTGGCTTGGTGTGCTAGGGATACATATAGATTGAAGGTTGCAAGTCTTCAAACCACAGCATTCTTCGCACATGTGCATGACTGATTTGGAATGATTCCAAAGAAAGCAACATTGACTTTCTCGAATCCACGGCGGCAACTTGCATCAGATGCACATGAATTAAAGGAAGTCACTACCTTCATCCAAACATATGCTTCATGAGCTAGCATGAACAAATGCTTTCAAAAGTTTCCAACACTAGCTTAATGTTCAACAAAATCATGGAGGAGATAAGGATGTTGTCAATGGGCTCAACAACAATTCATCTAGGTTTCCTTTTAAAAGGAATTCCATAGTTAAGTGAACACGGTGATAGCATTGGTCAGACCAAAGATGTAATGGTGCATGCTCGGGGGATCAACCACGAATAAGACAACATTACGAGCATCGCGGGTACTGATTTGATTTGACGATAGCCCACACTCAAATCAAAGGATTGATAAGACAATAGGTCCAGCAACTGATCACAAGGACCAATCGATGAAGATATCATCTTTCTTCAACACACACTACACAAGAATATCCCTTTGGAACGAACTAAGTCAGGCAAGCTTTTATCTTCCAACTCTCCAAGTTGTTGTCTAGCTTAACCAACTAGCTCAGGGATATCTAACACCGATTCTTGGAGAGAAGGTGGTTCACAAGAAACCAACTTGATCACGAGCTCAACATAACAGTCAGGGAACAACCTGGTAATACTTCCGAGAAGATATTCGGAAAATCACGAACCACCGGTATGTTACTAAGCTCGAGAACAATCTCGCTTTTGAGGGCAAGACGATATGATCAAATGAGTGAGGACTTGACAAGATCCTAACTCATCAATCGAAGGGTGCACCGAAATAAGGACTAGGTAGCACGATCAGTCTTAGAAGGATGATTCAAAACCAACACGCTAAGAATGAAATTATTACCCTTTAACTACCAAGCAACGAGGTTGCTGGGAGTATTGATTTCACACATCACAATTCATTTGTCGGTATTCCGGTTGCATCAACACGAGGGCCGAGGAATGACAATGATGGCAGGAAGTATCACTGTACCAAGAGTTCATAGGATGGTGTGCAATTCCTACAACAATCTCGATATACAATATGTAATACTCCAAGGTAGAGCAGAACAAAAGCTGGATTAGCAATTCGATCTACGGAGCACAACTTCTTTGACCCAATCCTGGATAGGGAAGAGGTACTGGAGTTTGTTTCTCCTAGTCATTCCGCGATAGAATGGCTTGACGGACCACAAGAGTAATAGGCATCGATAAATGAACGCACGCATACTCTTGACTATCAATTGATAGACGAAGATCAGTAGACAACTAAAGAGGGACAACTCAAAGGAACATATAACTTTCTGAGTTGTGGATGCATAGATTAGTATGTCGAACCAAGTTCAACATAATTCTTCCAGATAACCCATGCAGAAAGGTTGAGCTGGCAGAGTCACAATATAGCATGGAGAACTCATCGAGAGCACTCTTGTTGTCATCTTTTGGTTCAGAAGAACTCCTGCCAAGAATGGTTCATGGTAATTGGAAGAAGGATGTACCACGAACCTCGAGAACTATCGCAAAGGTTACTAATATCCTAAAGGAACTAGCAAACACTATCAACATGAGGTAAGTAGAGTGAATCTCGGGTTCAAAACCCAGGAGTAGAATACCTACTACTAAGTAGCATCACGGAATGCTTTCAAGAATAAAGGCCAGAATCATCACACTAGGACACAAATCATGGCTAGACCACTAGATGATCCCTGAGACACCTAGGGTCATAATAATAATTCCAACATAAATGCCAAGGCAATAGAATACCTCAACTCAACAATTAGTGTGATTGAGCTGGCATAAAGGAACATCGAAACCAGAGGGAAAGGATTTTGCAAATGCATCAGACTATTTAGAAACCTGGGATGACTCGGACAGCATAACGGCTGTAAATGCTCAGAAAAGACTTGAGACATTCACAAAAATGGTGGCATAATCACTCAGAAGCACAATATCAAGATTTCGAGATCAACAATTAACATACGGAAGTAGTAGAAACTGAACTCAAGCTTAAATCCAACAATCTTATAAGTCTACGGATTAGTAACACGTGATCCTGATAGAAAGAAGAGAAAGCCTAGTTCTTAATCCCCGTAGAAGAGAAGATGATGTCTCAGATCAGAAGGCCATGAGGTATAAGGAGTAAAAAGAGCCTTACGTTCCATCCCACAATCAATTCCCTTATATAACTAAAGAATTTCTAGACTCAACTTCGATCAGTTTGGCTTGGTAATCCTACAGGCAGTCAAGCTCTGATACCAACGCTGTCAGGACCCCGACTCAATGCCACATCGATCTAGCATGTAACACCTCATATCACTTTGCGGCCTCACGCACGGTATTCCCACGGGTGTCGCCTTACCTTTGCCCGGGACCGTTTGCACCTTTTGGCTCACATATATGATGATGTCGCTAGCATCCATATGATAAAGAGTCCGGGCTGACATGACTAGTCGTAAACCCAAAGTGGCACAGACTTACAGGGACAGGCATCCATGACCCAGCATCGAACGTGTCGGTCATCAGCAAGTGGGTCCGGGCTGTAGCACTGGGCTAGCAGGACTCCGGTAACCCGGGCTGTAGCGGGCTAACAGGGCTCCGGTACTCAATGCGTGACATTTCCCAAAGGGACAGACACATGAACGAAGAAGGACACATGCCGGCCAGCCTAAGTGTTTCGGAGCAGTAGCAAGCTACCATGGCTCGGTGGAAACACTAGGAGACATTTCCCGGTAAGAGAGGCTACCAAAGATAAACAACTAGATGGTCAGATCCCACACATACCAAGCATTTCAATAACATACACACAATATGCTCGATATGTGCAAATACAACATGGCATCACAACATGACTCTACGACTCAAGTAATTTATTCAATAGGCTCCGAGGAGCGAGATATTACAAACATGGGTCTCATGACCCAACAATCAGAGCATACAGGGCAAGCACATGCGGAAGCTTAACATGTCTGAGTACAGACATCTAGAAATGAAAAAGGCTGAGAAGCCTGGCTATCTATCAGATCCTGCCGAGGCACAAGATCGTAGCTGAGGTAACAAGCTAAACGTCGAAGTCCACGCGAAACTACTAGTGAGACCGAAGTCTCTCTTCAAAACATAAAATAGGCAAACGTGAGTACAAATGTACCCAGCAAGACTTACATCAGAACTAACTACATATGCATCATTATCAACAAAGGGGATGGTGGGGTTTAACTGCAGCAAGCCAGCTTTGACTCGGTGGCTATCCTGAACTACGACTACAAGTAACTCTTTTGAGGTGGCGCACACGAGTCCAGATATCCACCATATCAATACACCACTATGGATCCGCTCCCGTCTCCCTACGAGAGCGCCATCCATAGCACTCACGCTTATCTTGCGTATTTTAGAGTATCCACTTTCACTTGTCTATGAACTGATATAGGCAACCCAGAAGTCCTTTTCCGCGGACACGGCTATTCGAATAGATGATGTTAACCCTGCAGGGGTGTACTTCTTCACACACGCTCTCACCACTTACCGCCATTTACACGACATGTACTCGGCAACCTTCAAGCGGAAGCCCAACGTGGGTGTCGGCCACGGCCTGCCTAAACACTCAAGTCTCTAGTCCAGGTTTATCGCCTATTCGGGTTCCATCCATGAGGAGATCCGGCCGGAGTTTCGCTCACAGCCCCAAACGATGTGAACAGGGTTCCCGAGACACCAAACGGGCGCCCGGTACACCGTGCCACGTGCCTACCGCATCACAGCCCACCCCTACGGTCAGCGCTGCGCACGGCCTCCAGCATACTACAAACACCAGAAACTACTTGCAACTCCTGGACAGAGGACAAGGGTGATCAATAAGCCGAGAGGGTCCATTGGTTTCGGGCCTAATGCGTGGTAGTAGCTGAATCATGGATCACAAACACAGAACTCAGTTCCTGAGGACGGCTGCAATGAGACAACCCGCCATGTACTCCTACATGGCCTCTCACCGCTACCTTTACCAAATCGTATTCACACACTTAGCTCACACACAGTAGGACATGTTCACACACCTCTGATTCATCCCCGATGAATCAGACCTGACTCAACTCTAAGCAGTAGCAGGCATGACAAACAAGCATGAATGAGTAGGCACAACAGGGCTCAAACAACTCCTACTCATGCTAGTGGTTTCATCTATTTACTGTGGCAATGACAGGTCATGCAGAGGATAAAGGGGTTCAGCTACCGCAGCAAGTAACAGATGAATCGGTGTTGTCCTAATGCATTAAAAGAGAGCAGGAGCGAGAGAGTAGGATTGTATCGGAATGAACAAGGGGGTTTTGCTTGCCTGGCACTTCTGAAGATAGCATTGAGTCTTCATCAGTGTCAACGATCACATCATCGGTATCACGTCTATCGCGAGGGGACAATTACCGGCAACATAGAAGGGAACACAATCAATGCAATGCACCATATGATGCATGATCATGACATGGCAAAATGAATGTGTTTTGGGCTAATGCATCTAAAACCAGATTAAATGAAGTTGGTTTGAATCCAAGATTCAAATTCAAACTCCATATGTGGTTATTTAAATGTCATTCACTTCATTTGCCCTAAACAGTAGTGATAAGTTGTTCTAACATGCATGTAAATGGTACATATGGATTCCTTGAATTTTTCCAATAATTTTTCATATATAAGTTATTTAATTTGGAGTTACGGTTGAATTTCTATGAATTTTAGAAGTTTTAGCTATTTTCTGGAATTTCCTGAATTATTTTTAAATCCAGAAAATACTTATTGCGTCAGCATGACGTTGGCATGACGTCAGCAGGTCAACAGGGGCTGGTCCGGGTCAAACCTGACCAGTGGGGCCCACTGGTCAGTGACTGGGGCTGGTTAGTGCCGCTGACGTGTGGGGCCGGTCAAAGGCCACGTCAGCACAGTCAACTCTGACTGGTGGGTCCCGTGTGTTATTAACTAATCTAAACAGAAATCAAACAGAGATTATTTCGAGCGTGGGGCCCAGGTGTCAGTGACATAGGGCTTAGTTAGTGGGGTGATTAACTCCTAACAGCTGCTATCACCGGCGGCTAATCGCCGGCGTAACCAGGACGCAGCGGCGTTGCCCGTCCGGCCGACTCCGGCGACGGGAGCTTGCGCGGCTGGGCGCGTTGGAACCGGAGCAAGGAGGTGCATCGATTGGTGGCCTCAGGCGATGCTAGGGTGGCCGGGAACGTCGACGGCGTCGAGTTCCGCGGCGGCGCAGTTGCGGCTTGCACGGGTGCGAGGAGCACGGTGCACGATTGGGCGACCTGAGGCGTGCTACGGGTTCCTGGAGAAGCCCGGAGCATGACTCCATGCTTGGGTTGGTCGGGCGGGAAGGCTAGCGGCGGGGAGCTTCACGGCGGCGGCGGCGAGCTCTCGGCCATCACAGAAACAACGGCTAGGGGAGGCAATCGATGGTGGGGAGAGGGGGAGAACGTAGAGGAGCTCACAGCGGTGAAGGGGAGCAACTCGGTGTAGCCGGGGACGCGCTGAGGCCGCAAATTGACCGGAGGGGGCCGTCGGATCCGGAGGTTGAAGACGGCGCGTTGGCGGCGATGCAGGGCTTCCGGAGGGCCGTGGATCGGTGGGGAGGAAGAGGGGGTCGAGGCGGAGCTCCTGGGCGCATCGGCGAGGCTAGGGGTGG
>NC_057806.1:263941351-263943447 GCF_018294505.1 Triticum aestivum | reverse complement strand
AGGTAAGTGGCCCAGGTAGGCTTCTGTTCTTTTTATTTTTTTCTTCTGTTTTGTTTTATTTAATTTATTTTGCCACTGTTTTGAATTTAAAATAATTCAAACAATGCCAAAAACTCCTCTGAATATTTTATATTGCTAGATGGACTTTTCCAAAAGCTTATAAAATATATCAGGGGTATTTGAAATTATATTCTAATTATATGAATATAATTCAAATTCAAATAGCTAATGAATTAAATCCAAAGTCCCAAAAATAATTCCTTAAAAATGTTCAATATTTTGGTTGGGACCAGAACCCTTACCAAAAATTATCAAGCATTTAAGAAGAGCATTTTGGAGCAATGAATGAGATTTTTAGGGTTTTTGCCCTTTTTTTTTAAGTTTTTGAGGCTTCCAAAATTCCTCAGTTCAGGTTTCAAAAATTTAAACATGATGCTCAGATGGAAGCAGGCATAGGACAGGCCAGAACTAGGGATGTGACAGTGGGTTGGGCCGAAACTGCTCTGTCGTCACTAGGGCCCAAATGCACAGTAATTTCCTATTTTCCCTTTTATGTATTTAAGTTAGCTACTGTTTCGTATTAACTCGAGTGACGAAAATGAATTTAGTCAAACATGAAATCTGGCACACATTTCAAGAACAACATTGTGGTGTTGCATAAAAAGTTTTAGAACCAATGGAATTGTTCAAGCATTTTTAGAAAATGAAAAGGCCATTTAAAATGTTGCTGGACCAGGGACTAAATTCCCAGGGGCAATTTGGGAGTTGCAAAAATGTTGGCTTCAACATGAAAAATATTTAGAGATTAGTTTCCATGGGATGAACTATTTTGTTTGCATGACAGATGAAATAAATATTTGACATGCATTTGAATTTGAATTTGAAGCAGATTCTAGACAAGTGGCATTTTGGCTTAGTAAAGCGTGGTGTGAAGGCCTCCATTAGAGGGGGGTTACTGTAGAGTAATACTGGGGTGTTAAAAATCTCCTCCACTACAAGAAATCTCGTCCCGAGATTTAGGTGGGGAAGTAAAGGGGTAGCTTTAGGAGAACTGGCCCTTGCGAGGTCGATTATCTGGTGGATAATTTGGGGAATGCGACAGAAGTATCTCTCGAGTCGAAACTTAAGAAAACATCAAGAGTAATGTATGAAGGTACAATAGGAAGTTTCAAGCGAATGTACAAATGATCGATACCTGAACAGAGTGTGAGAAGGGGGGTTCAGAGCATTGGGAATAGATCATCTCTCAAAGGGTGGCTCATGACAACACACAAGGTTAAGAGCAAAGGATACTTCAGAATTAAGGATGTACAGGAGAGTCAGGTTTCGATCCACTGGAACTATGGGTTATGGGCCCACCATGTGGGTTAAATGCAGGAAGGGTGCTAACATTTTGTAACACCCCGGATGTAACTTTCCCAATTTGTACTCCAACTCTTGCCGTTTCCGGCTTTAAGTTATTTTATTTTCTCGGGTTCGGGTCTTTGTCTCCGTGTGTTGTTGTCGTTGTCATGCATCTCATATCATGTCATCATGTGCATTGCATTTGCATACGTGTTCGTCTCATGCATTCGATCATTTTCCCTGTTGTCCGTTTTGCATTCCGGCGTTTCGTTCTCCTCCGGTGGTCATTTCTAGCTTTCTTCGTGTGTGGGGATTAAACATTTCCGAATTGGACCGAGACTTGCCAAGCGGCCTTGGTTTACTACCGGTAGACCGCCTGTCAAGTTTCGTATCATTTGGACTTCGTTTGATACTCCAACGGTTAACCGAGGGACCGAAAAGGCCTCGTGTGTGTTGCAGCCCAACGCCCCTCCAGATTTGGCCCAAAACCCACCTAGACCTGCTCCATCATCTAGAGCGTTCGATCACGATCGCGTGGCTGAAAACCGCACCTCATTTGGACTCTCCTAGCTCCCTCTACCTCTATTTAAAGTCCCCTCCCGAAATTCGCGGATCTTCCCCTTCCTCTAACCCTAAAAATCCACCGCGCCGCGCCGGACACGTCCGTGCCGGCCGGACACCGTCCGCCACCCGCCCGCACCAGTGGCAGGCTGCCACGTGGCACCTCCACCGCCAGCCGCCGCCGCGGCCCG
>NC_057806.1:263931559-263940962 GCF_018294505.1 Triticum aestivum | reverse complement strand
AGCCCGGCACCGCTAGCCGCCGCCCCCACCGACCTCGGCCGCGCCCCGCCGCCCGGTCCTCTCCGGCGAGCCCTCCTCCGGCCGCGGCCACCTCACCACCTCCGGCCGCCGTCATCTTCAACTTCGGCGAGGTCGCCGTCGAACCTCGAAGAGCGTGCCGCGATCCAGATCTGGCCGTGAACAGTAAACCCTAGGCCGAATGTCCCAGATCCATGTGCCCATGTTTGTCATGCCGTAACTTTGCATCCGTAGCTCCGATTCATGCATATAGCACATCAAAATGTTAATCTCAGAGAGTACATCATTTCATTCCATTGCATCATTTTCATTTGAGTTCATCTTGATGCCCGAAATGCTGTTAGAAGAGGGCTACTTGAGATAATTGTCAAATCTGCTGCTCTATTTAGCTTTTTGTCATTTTTGCCATGATTATTGTGTGCATGCTATGCCCATGAGCTCTACATATGTTTTGTTAAGGGTTTTGTCATCTTTCCAGAGGTGCAACCCATGTATTTTTGTGATGTGTGTGGTGACTAGCACAATCTTGCAAAGTGATGCATTTGGTAATTCTGTTTTCAGGGACTTAGCAATTCCACTAAGTCCTTGAGCTGTTTATCTCATATGGCCATATGTTCATGTTGTTTCTTAGTGATCCGTGCCTCTTTTGAGGATGATCAGTAAGGATGTTTTGTTAATATTGTAGTGTTCTATCCATCCATGTCTTTGTTTGCAATTATGGAGCACCCTAGCTTGAGTCAATCGAGCTCTACTTTTGCTACTTTGTGAATCTGGGCAGATTGTCAACTTGTTTGCAATTTTGCCGATGATGTTGTAGTTGATCCGTGCATGCTATGCTATTGTTCTTGCCTTGTATAGCTTGCATTTTGTGTTTTCTTGATAGATATATGCTTAGTTGGTCATGACTTGCACCGTGGTCAGTGCATCCAGCTCGTAAACATGCCTACTTGAGATATGTTTCAGCATGTTCCAGTTTTCACTAAGTCTGAAAACTGACTATGTTTTTGCTATGTTCACATGCTTGCAATTGTATTTTCTGATCCCTTTTGACTCAAGGTCACTAAGGGACTTTTGTTAAGCTCTTTGAGTAGCTCCATGCCATGCTTTACTTTGCCATGTTCAGGTCCTGTAGCATATAGTTTTATTGCTCCGAAGAGTGCTACCTGATCTGAAATTCCAGACAAGTGTTAATTTCACTAAGTCTGAGATTTGTTTGCCATCTGCATTTTTGCCATGCTTGTTTGAACCTGTTAATGGACGAATTGGCCGTAGCTCAGTGCTAGACTTTTGTTAAGCATCTTGAATTCATCCCTGCCATGTATTTTGTTGTCATGTTTGGATTCTGTAGCATGTTCATCTCATTGCATTTAGATGGCTACTTGCTGTAAATCGCAGACCGGTGCCATATTTGAATCGCTTGTCATTTCCAAACCGTAGCTCCGATTCCGGCGTTCTTTATATCGTTTTCAACCGATTTCATCTCATCTTTCCAGTGGCACACTTGGATTTCCAAGTTGAGGCCAGGTTCTTGCATTTCCTATCACATCTTGCACATACATCCCGCATCACATCCCGCATAGCATATCATCTTTGCATCATATTAATTGATCCTTGCACGTGGTTGATTGTGTCCTTGTTGCTTGTTTGTCTTGTTTGGGTAGATCCAGGAGAAGAGTTCGCTAACGAGGAGCCCGTTGAGTTTGCTTTCGAGGATCCAGTCAACTCTGACAACTGTGCAGGCAAGATGATCATACCCTCGAAATCACTACTATCTTTGCTATGCTAGATTGCTCGCTCTTTTGCTATGCTAATGCTACGATGCCTACCACTTGCTTTCAAGCCTCCCAAATTGCCATGTCAAACCTCTAACCCACCATGTCCTAGCAAACCGTTGATTGGCTATGTTACCGCTTTGCTCAGCCCCTCTTATAGCGTTGCTAGTTGTAGGTGAAGATCGAAGGCCGTTCCTTGTTGGAACATTTATTTACTTGTTGGGATATCATTATATTGCTATGTTATCTTAATGCATCTATATACTTGGTAAAGGATGGAAGGCTCGGCCTCTCACCTAGTGTTTTGTTCCACTCTTGCCGCCCTAGTTTACATCATATCGGTATTATGTTCCCGGATTTTGCGTTCCTTACGCGGTTGGGTTATAATGGGAACCCCTTGATAGTTCGCCTTGAGTAAAGCTTTTCCAACAATGCCCAACCTTGGTTTTACCATTTTCCACCTACCCTTTTCTTTCCCTTGGGTTCTGCAGACTCAAGGGTCATCATTATTTTAACCCCCCCGGGCCAGTGCTCCTCTGAGTGTTGGTCCAAACTGTCAGCCGCCGGTGGCTACCAGGGGAAACTCTGGGCTGGCCTACCGGAAGTTTAGACAATCTGAGTGTGCCCTGAGAAAGAGATATGTGCAGCTCCTATCGGGATTTGTCGGCACATTCGGGCGGTGTTGCTGGTCTTGTTTTAACCTGTCGAAGTGTCTTGAGTTACCGAGATACCGAGTCTGATCGGAACGTCTTGGGAGGAGGTCTATTCCTTCGTTGACCGTGAGAGCTTGTCATGGGCTAAGTTGGGACTCCCCTGCAGGGAGTTGAACTTTCGAAATCCATGCCCGCGGTTATGGGCAGATGGGAATTTGTTAATGTCCGGTTGTAGATAACTTGAACCTTAACTTAATTAAAATGAATCAAGTGAGTGTGTTACCGTGATGGCCTCTTCTCGGCGGAGTCCGGGAAGTGGACACGGTGTTGGAGTAATGTTTGCGCAGGTTCCTCTCTAGTTTCTCGCTCGCGCTTTGCCTCCTCTTCTCGCTCTCTTTTGCGAATAAGTTAGCCACCATATATGCTAGTCGCTTGCTGCAGCTCCACTTATATATTTTACCTTGCCTTACCTAAGCTTAAATAGTCTTGATCGCGAGGGTGCGAGATTGCTGAGTCCCTGTGGCTCACAGATTACTATTACACCAGATGCAGGGCCTAATGATTCCGCCCCAGGAGACGCGCTCGAGCTCAAGTGGGAGTTCGACGAGGACTCTCAACGTTACTATGTTCCCTTTCCTGATGATCAGTAGTGGTGCCCAGTTGGGGGTGATCGGGACCGTGTCGCATGTTGGGTTCTCTTTTATCTTGGCGCCGTAGTCGGGCCATGAGTGTTTGGTTGATGTAATGTTATTTATGCACTTGATTGACGTGGCGAGTGTAAGCCAACTATGTTATCTCCCCTTTATTATTCATATTACATGGGATGTTGTGAAGATTGCCGAACTTGCGACTTATGCCTTCAATGCGATTATGCCTCTAAGTTGTTCCTCGACATGTGGGAGATATAGTCGTATCGAGGGTGTTACAAGTTGGTATCAGAGCCTTCCCCGACCTTAGAAGCCCCATTGCTAGATCGTTTTTAGCAGCCGAGTTGTGTCTAGAAAAATGTTTTGAGTCATTTAGGAATTATATATCGGAGAGTTTAAGAATTCTTTTTTACTTCCCAGTCTCCTCATCGCTCTGGTAAGGCATCCCGACGTAGAGTTTTGACTCTTCTCTTCTCAAATTTCACTAAAAAATTTAGGATCACGCGGGTATCTTGGAATCGTTCCGATGGTTTTATGATGAGAACATTGTCTTGGTGCCTCCTGTCAGGGGTTTAGTGGAAGTGTCCCGGGGAGTTGAGCTCTGAGGTGTTGTCATCATAATTTTATCGTTGCAATTCTGGAATACCTGAGTTTAGTACGCCGACATCGAAAATCTCTTTTATGCAGTTTGTTGGTGAGATAACCTCGACGCCACCCAGTACTGGGGCGGGAGTTCGGGAGTATCGCCATAACTTGTATAACGGATGCTTTTCGAAGGTTGAGGTAGATGGTTTCCGAAGGTTTCTTGGTTATGTGTTGAAGGATGGATGCAGCTGGATGTAGGATTTGCTAGTTTGGGTGAGATATTATGCTTCCCCTGTATCCCCAACACCTGATTGCATAACCGGAAAGGTTCGGGAGTTTCATAGGTGGGAATTCTTGTAGCTCTAGTTCTTCTTCCACGGATATTGGTTTGAGATTGGGATTTCTTACCGATTATTCGTTCTTGATCCGTACCTTATTGATTTATTTCTCTACCTTAATTCTAAGTGGCTTCTCAATTTATGGATATGTGACCATTTCAAGAGGAATACATTTGTTCATTTTGTTCGGATGTGAAGACTATATGTTGCAATTTTCATTCCGTTGGATTCAGCTTCAATATGTGTCTATCAATGTGCTAATGGACGTCAACCTCTTCAGGATGGCTCCTCCAACGCGCACGCCTCCGAATCCTAATCCGCCGCCACCTTCCCCCCCTCCGGAGGCATGGCAAGCTGTGATGGCCGCAACCAATGCAAACACACAGTTGATCATGCAAATTCTTTAAGAGCGCAATCAAGGCAACCAAGGGAATCAAGGCAACAATCATAATCACTTTGCTACACTCAACCAGTTCCTTGCTAACGGGCCAAAGACTTTCAGCAATTGTGTTGAGGCAACCGATGCTGACGATTGGCGTGTGGATCTGTGCAAGCATTTCGAGTGCAGTAACGTCAGGCCTGAGGACTTTGTTAAGTTCGCTTCCTTCCAACTCAAAGATCAAACTGCAGAATGGTTCCAGCAGTACAAGGACTCTAGAGGTGGACGTGTTATCACTTGGGATGATTTCCGTCAAGATTTCCGAGCTCATCATATTCCCCAGAGCGTGGTTGAAAGCAAGCGTGAGGAATTCCGCAACCTGAAGCAAGGCTCTTTGTCTGTCTATGACTACAACAAGTTGTTCCATAAGCTCGCCCGCTTTGCCAAGAAGGACGTACCTGATGAGAAGAGCATGATATACCGGTTCAGGGGTGGTCTCAGAGAAGAAATTCAGCTAGCTCTTGTTCTCTTCGAGCCCTTGAGATACGATGAGTTCTACAACATGGCACTGAAGCAAGAGGCTGCTCAGTTGAGGTGTGATGCTTCCAAGAAGCGAGTCAGAGATGTTACTCCTTCTTCCTCTACTCAAGTGGCCAAGCAGCAGAAGTATTGGCTTCCTCCTCCTCCGTTCCGTCAGCCGTATCAACAGAAGAGCAAAGGTGGCAGTGGTTCTTCCCACCCACCCAACCCTGGCTTTCAGAACAAGACTTCGTCTCAACCTCCAAGATCGAGTGCTCCGTATCACCATCCTCTTTCAAAGGTCACGTGCAACAAGTTCCAACAGAAGGGTCACTATGCCAACAAGTGTTTCAACCAGAGGCGTCTTCCTCCTCCTCCTCCTATCAGATCGGCAAGTACAGCTGTTGTCAAGCATAACCCCAAGTACGCCAAGGTCAATATGGTGAATGCAGCTCAGGCAGAGGATTCATCAGATGTCATCATGGGTAACCTTCCTGTTAACGATGTTCCTGCAAAAGTTCTTTTTGACACAGGTGCATCGCATTGCTTTATCTCGAGACCTTTTGCATCTAAGCATGGGTGGTTTTCTCAAGTTATGCATAAGCCATTAGCAGTTGTCTCTCCGGGTAAATGTTTGCTTGCTAACTACGAAGTTCCGGATATTTCTATCTCGATGGGTGATTTCAAGTTTCTGGCTTCTCCAATGATCCTTGGTAACTCGGATATTGATCTTATTCTCGGAATGGATTGGCTTTCTAAGCACAAGGCTCAGCTTGATTGTGCAGCCAGGCAGATTCAATTGACTCATTCGTCTGAGGATGTAATTGTCTTTGCCGCTCGGGATAATACCATCCGTTTGTTTTCTCTCAATGAGAAGGGTGAACTGGATGCCATCTGACAAATTCCACTCATTTGCGAATATCAAGACGTTTTTCCAGAAGAGCTTCCAGGAATGCCTCCGCACCGGCCAGTTGAATTCGTTATTGATCTTGAGCCTGGCACGGAACCTGTGTGCAAACGTCCTTACAAGCTCGGACCTGAAGAGTTGAAGGAGCTGAAGAAGCAGCTCGATATTCAAGAGAAAATGGGTCTCATCCGGCCTAGTTCTTCTCCGTGGGGTTGTGGTGTTCTTTTTGTGAAGAAGAAGGATGGAACAGACCGGCTTTGTGTTGATTACCGTCCATTGAACAAGAATACCATCAAGAACAAATACCCACTTCCCAACATCAACGAGCTGTTCGAACAACTCAAAGGTGCTCAAGTATTCTCCAAGCTTGATCTCCGTATGGGTTATCATCAGATTCGAATCCGTGAGCAAGATATTCCCAAGACGGCTTTCAGGACAAGCTTTGGTTCATAGGAATACACTGTCATGTCTTTTGGCCTCGTCAACGCTCCTCCGACGTTCTCTCGCATGATGAACTTCATCTTCAACACCTACACCAATGACTTCGTTTTGGTCTATCTCGACGACATTCTGGTTTTCTCGAAGAACAAGGAAGATCATGCCAAGCACTTGCGTTTGGTTCTTGATAAGCTAAGGGAACATCAGTTCTACGCCAAGTTCTCCAAGTGTGAATTTTGGCTCGATGAGGTTCTTTATCTTGGTCATATAATCTCTGCCAAGGGCATTGCCGTGAATCCTGAGAAGGTGTCTGCAATTGTGAATTGGTAACCTCCTCAGAACGTGAAGCAACTCCGTGGTTTCCTCGGTCTCGCAAGTTATTGCCGAAGATTCGTTGAAAACTTTTCTAAGATTGCGAAGCCTCTCTCAAATCTTCTCCAGAAGCACGTCAAGTACGTTTGGTCTCCAGAGTGTGACATTGCTTTCAACACTTTGAAAGAGAAATTGATCACTACTCCAGTTCTGACTCCGCCTGATGAATCCAAGCCGTACGAGGTCTTTTGTGATGCCTCTCTCCAAGGTCTTGGCGCAATATTGATGCAAGAGAAGAAAGTTGTTGCTTATACCTCTCGCCAGTTGAAGCCTAATGAGAAGAACTACCCCACTCATGATCTCGAGTTGGCGGCAGTTGTGCATGCTCTTTTGACTTGGAGACATCTTCTATTGGGAAGAAAAGTGGACATTTTCACTGATCACAAGAGTCTCAAGTACATCTTCACTCAGCCTAATCTCAACCTCAGGCAAACTCGATGGGTCGAAATGATTCAAGAGTATAATCCGAGTATCGAGTATACTCCAGGCAAGGCCAATGTGATTGCTGACGCATTAAGCAGGAAAGCTTACTGCAACAGTCTGATTCTCAAGCCTTATCAACCCGAGCTTTGTGAAGCTTTCCGCAAACTTAATCTGCAAATTGTTCCTCAAGGTTTCCTCACCAACCTTCAAGTCTCTCCTACCTTGGAAGACCAGATTCGCCAAGCCCAGCTTCTTGATGCTATGGTGAAAAAGGTGAAGATTGGGATTGCCAAGAGTCAACCCAAGTACAAGTGCTACCGCCTTGATGACAAGGATACTCTCTTCTTCGAGGATCGTATTGTTGTACCCAAAGGTGACCTCCGTAAAGTGATCATGAATGAGGCTCACAATTCTCTCCTCTCCATCCACCCTGGGAGCACGAAGATGTATCAGGACCTTAAGCAGGATTATTGGTGGACTCGAATGAAGCGCAAGATTGCTCAGTTCGTGAATGAATGTGATGTCTGCAGAAGAGTGAAGGCAGAACACCAAAGGCCAGCGGGTCTCCTCCAACCTCTTGCCATTCCAGAATGGAAGTTCGAACACATTGAGATGGACTTCGTGACTGGGTTTCCAAAGTCCAAGCGTGGCAATGATGCTATATTCGTTGTCATCGACAAACTCACCAAAGTGGCTCACTTTCTGCCTATCAAAGAGTCGATCACTGCAGCTCAATTGGCGGAACTCTATACCTCTCGTATTGTCTCTCTGCACGGTATTCCACAAATGATCTCTTCAGACCGTGGCAGCATCTTTACATCCAAGTTTTGGGATTCTTTTCAGAAGGCCATGGGCACCAACATCCGCTTCAGCACAGCTTTCCATTCTCAAACTAGCGGTCAAGTCGAGCGTGTCAACCAGATTCTTGAAGATATGCTCAGGGCTTGTGTGATCTCCTTCGGCATGAAGTGGGAGGATTGTCTTCCTTATGCTGAATTCTCCTACAACAACAGTTTTCAAGCAAGTTCGGGCAAGGCCCCATTTGAAATTCTGTATGCCAGGAAGTGCCGTACCCCGCTCAACTAGTCTGAAACCGGTGAACGTCAGCTTTTGGGTAATGACTTAATCACAGAGGCTGAGGAAATGTGCAAAGTCATTCGTGATAACCTCAAAGCAGCCCAATCCCGTCAGAAGAGCTACTATGATAGTAAGCACCATGATTTGTCTTTCGAGATCGGAGATCATGTTTACCTCCGCGTCTCTCCTATGAAAGGTACTCGTCGCTTCGGTATCAAAGGGAAGCTTGCCCCCAGATACATGGGACCTTTCAAGATTGTCAGCAAGAGAGGCGACCTCGCCTATCAACTCGAGCTTCCTTCAAACTTTGCAAATGTTCATGACATGTTCCATGTCTCTCAGCTTCGAAAGTGCTTCAAGACTCCTGACCGCATCGTCAACTTCGAGGACATTGAGCTCCAAGAAGATCTCTCTTATCGTGAGCACCCAGTTGTTATTCTTGAAGAGACTGAACGCAAGACTCGCAACAAGTCAATCAAATTTCTCAAAGTCAAGTGGTCACACCATTCAGACCATGAAGCTACCTGGGAACGCGAGGATCACCTCCGTTCTGAGTACTCGGCATTCTTTCAGTCCTAGATCTCGGGACGAGATCCTTTCGTAGTGGTGGAGTGTTGTAACACCCCGGATGTAACTTTCCCAATTTGTACTCCAACTCTTGCCGTTTTCGGCATTAAGTTATTTAATTTTCTCGGGTTCGGGTCTTTGTCTCCCTGTGTTGTTGTCGTTGTCATGCATTTCATATCATGTCATCATGTGCATTGCATTTGCATACGTGTTCGTCTCATGCATTCGAGCATTTTCCCCGTTGTCCGTTTTGCATTCCGGCGCTTCGTTCTCC
This sequence comes from Triticum aestivum, assembly GCF_018294505.1. Taxonomy (NCBI): domain Eukaryota; kingdom Viridiplantae; phylum Streptophyta; class Magnoliopsida; order Poales; family Poaceae; genus Triticum; species Triticum aestivum. The sequence continues at coordinate 263,931,993 of NC_057806.1, read as the reverse complement.
TTCGGTGGTCATTTCTAGCTTTCTTCGTGTGTGGGGATTAAACATTTCCGAATTGGACCGAGACTTGCCAAGCGGCCTTGGTTTACTACCGGTAGACTGCCTGTCAAGTTTCGTATCATTTGGACTTCATTTGATACTCCAACGGTTAACCGAGGGACCGAAAAGGCCTTGTGTGTGTGGCAGCCTAACGCCCCTCCAGATTTGGCCCAAAACCCACCTAGACCTGCTCCATCATCTAGAGCGTTCGATCACGATCGCGTGGCCGAAAACCGCACCTCATTTGGACTCTCCTAGCTCCCTCTACCTCTATTTAAAGTCCCCTCCCGAAATTCGCGGATCTTCCCCTTCCTCTAACCCTAAAAATCCACCGCGCCGCGCCAGACACCGTCCGCCGCCCGCCCGCACCAGTGGTTGGCTGCCACGTGGCACCTCCG